>NW_025893204.1:375095-403569 GCF_002878395.1 Capsicum annuum
CCCAGCAGTAGCGGTAGCATTCCAGTCACAGAGACACAATGAGTCCTTATTGATTTGAGGACAGTATAATTTGATTTATTTATTTATTTCTTCAGTTTAATTTTATGAAGTTAGTTAGAGACATGTTCCTTCAACTTCTTATTCAGATAGTTTAGGGGCTTTCAGATTTATGTTCAGATTGAGTTGTTTTGGGTATTTTCACCCACATGATTGTATTCATTTGAACCTTATGGCCTGATAGTTCTATGTATTCTGCATTATTATATCATGATTTGTAGTATACATGTACAGATATCAGTCATGGGTTAGCTTATGGTCCCTCGAGGTCATGAGCACCATGTAGCATTCTGGTTCAGCGAATCGGGGTGTTATAAGTTAGTATATATTTCTTACTACCTAGAAACTCTAAGGGATGTTATGATTATACGGAGGATGGTTATTCTAGTGTGGAGTGTTTTTAGAGTCAGTTGGTTAGCCAGTTGTGCTCACCCCTTGTTACTTTCCAAGTTAGGGAATTATGAGTTTGAAAAAATTATAAAAAGGTCAATCATCAGTTTAAAGAGTGTCTCAAGAATGGGATTGTTAGTCATTCATATCATCCAGATCATTTTATTGATTTTTTTGCATTTTTATCTCGATTGGGTTTTATATCAGATGACTAAGCGTACTCTTTTGTTATCGATTCCATCTTTTTTAGTTTAGAGGTATTGTGGTTGATAAAAGTTATGATAGTTAACAGAAAGAATTTTGTTGTCCTCTGCTCTTGACCTTGACTTTTAATTTTTACCTAAAATGTAGATTATCTACTTATTGGAGGTAGTGTACTCAGGTTGGGCTTAAAATGATTTCATCCTCAGTTTGTGGGGCATTCAGAGTAGATCATTTAATTTCAAATATTCGTTCTTCGATCTCCTAACTTTCAATTTTGAGAGTTATTTAGATCAATTACAAACATTGGTTATCTCCATTGGTGTGACTAGGTAGCAACCTATAGGCTTTTTTTATGCTTCCCATTATAGAATTTAGGGAATCAGCTTTAGTTCTACGAGTTTAGTCAGATATGGTTGAACGGAAAAGATTCAAATGACCTTTTACTTTATTTGAAATGGATGGCAGGTTTTGTAAAAAAAAAAGAAGGTTACATTTAGTACATTTGCTTTGCTGCATCCCTAAGTCATTTTGAACAATAATTCGTTAGTGCCTTTGTATAATACCCTCTTTCAACATACCACACACCTTTTGCTTAGCACATTACATGGTACCTGGTCCATGCACATCATAATCATCATACCTGGTCTTTACACACGAAGTCAGTATTCCCTCTTTTGAAATAATTGAAAAGGGTTAACAGAAAACCAATGTAAGGATAAGTATTGGCTAATTAACAAATGGATACTAGGGCAACACTTAACATGAAAAATAACTTTAAAATAAAGAAAACAGATGAGGCCTGCAAATAGAAATTCTTGCATGATTAAATGGGATAAATACCATTAAAATACACCAAAATTTTTATAAAAGTACTATTTGTAAAGACCACAACAAAAACATACACAGGAAACTAACTACTAGGCCTCATGTAGAAGGGGCTATAGAGAAAAGTGATTTGACCAACATGTCCATTCTAGAGGCCTCAGCAGCATGGGCATTAAATAACTATTTGGGGAGAGTTTTAACTTTAGCATTTAACTCGCAAACCTCACCAATTAGTTGTACAATATTGCCCTTTATCTTTTAATATTTGCTACTAGTTCCTCATTAGAACCAGGTCCCTCTAAGGATAACTTCTTATTCTACAATTTTAGATAAACTATTTTAGTGTACTTTGCAGATAGTTGAATCCCCAAATCTTCCATTTTTATGTCTAATTTTTCTTGAGAAGTTAAGAGTTCTGATACTTGGGATACAATTCCAACCTTTCCTTAAATGCATTTATACTCTTCAAAGGTTGTCAAATTGAACTTTGTTAACTGCTCTAGGGTCCTTTTTATCCTAATTATTCCATTGTGATCAAAATCTTGTTTAGGAAATACCCAAAAGGAATCCCATGCTTCCCTTTCTTCTCATAGATTACTTTCTTTATGTGCGCTATCATAAAAGTAGGTAAACTTATATACTCAAACATACTCAAATATTCTATTAGGAATGGGTCAACACCAGAGGCAATGGTCTTTTTATCTAATCTTGGAAACAAAATCTTATTGATGAACTCAAATACTAACTGAAAATAACTAATTAAAACTTTTTTCATCGGACCTATTAAAGTTCCACCCTCTTTTAGGGCTTCAATCATAAATTCAGTGGTAGGTTGCTCCTTCAAAACATATTTTACTCCCATATCAGGTAAACTAAAATCCTTCTAGTGCTTCTTCACCTAGATTAATAGACTTTCCTTGCAACTGTGCACTTAATTTTAGCCCATCATCTGGGAAGTCCATGGTATAATAATGCTCTCTAACTTCATTATCAAACACTATGGGACCTGATTCTTCAAGTAGGTGAATCCAACCTTGGTGTTTCACATATTCTACCAATTCCATCCTATCTGGTTTCTCATTAATCCTTGGATCAAATAATCTCCCAGTAAGCACTTTCTGGGTTTCAAAGATAACATTCCTTACACATCTAGGGACAACCTTCTTTTTTTCCTCTTTTCTTCTTCTCTTTGATTCACTACTTCATTCTTTCTCTTCATCAACTTTTCTCTTCATAGGACCAGTTCCCTTAGAGACTTTCTTTCTTTTGAAAGCAATATGCTTCTTTTTGCTTATAACAGGACTTCCCAATGTTTTGCCAGAGGACTTGGTCTTCTATGTTACAAAAACTTCTTATATTTTCTTTTTAGATGCAATAACAATATCAGTGTTAGTATCCTCATATTCTTGAACCTCTAGTACTTCAATATGTTCCTTCTCTAATATGAAAACTTTCTTGAGTCTTTTTCTTTTAGTTGTAGAAGACATACTTTCCTGCATGGAATTTTCTAGCAATTTTGTTCAGATTCTCTAGTTGAATAGGATCTAGTGACTTGTACACCAGCATAAATCATTTTCCTTTTCTTTTGATTTCCATCAGTCTATTAATTTTCCAACTCAGAGTTTGTTCATCCTCATCTAGTTTATCTTCCTCATTTAGAGGTAATACCATTTCTTTATTCCTTTTCTCTTTATTTTTTTTCCTTATAGATTGCTCTTTAATACTTATAGATCATTAATTTGGATCCCAAGGAAGCAAAAGTAGATTATCACGTCCTAATTTTATATTCTAAGAGGATCAAAATTCTTTATAGGAATTTAATCATCACACAGTTGGGTAAAGATGGATTTCGACTTAGAGCCACTAGAGGAACCAGGTACTGGAAAGTTTTTTGAATTTTTAGAACCTACTAATTCTTCAAGATGAACGCAACTTTTTGGGACATTAGAGGACTCTAGTTATTTTTAGTTGGAGAAATTTTTGTTTGAGAGAGATCTTGTTCAGTTGGAGAGTCAAGGGCTTGATTCAAATCTTCCAAGGCTAACTCATCAAAAACTTTAATGGATGAAGAATTGTCAATAGAAATTTGTTGACCTAGAATTTTATGAATTTAAAGAGTAGGATTGATGGGCAAAGTACTTTGTGACTCTTGAGGGTGATTAGAGGATAATTCTTTCACGGAGTTAGAAGAAGATAAAATTTTAGCCGTTTTGAACTTTTGAGAAGGTAAAGGTACTGAATAGTTTAATTTAGGATGAAAATAAGGTTCTAAAAGAATTGATAAGAGAATAAGAGGGTTTTAATCTATAATTAAGAAGGTAACCATTTGGCATTTAAGAGAAGCCCTTTTTGAATAGATGTGTCTGATAAAAATGATTCGACTCTTCATATTTGAACCAAATTGACAACTTTTGTTATTATAGGATTGGAAATGTGGCCTTTTCACTAGAATTATTATAAAATTTTTAAGGTAAATTATTTTTGTTCTCACTAGAGAGATAGGACCAACTCCTTTTCTTTATAGAGTGAATTTTTAACTTATGGTTGCTTCAACTATTTTCCTGCAAATCTTTCTCCATGAGTGTATACCTGCAAAGGTATGATGTAGATTTAGATTAGCATGCACCTTATCTATCATGGATACCTGTCTCCTTGACAGAGCTAATTTTGATGAGTGACACTAACTTAGATGTAAGGTCAGGGCATTTTGATCAAGCTCAATATATTTATTGTTTTAGAATATGTCTAAATACCAGGTTCTAGACTTTATTTCAATTATCCTTCCTTAATTTTCTTTCTTTAGGGTAAATTCCTTTGGGACCAGGTCCCTTGAAATCATCTCATTCAATTTGAGACACTTCCACTTTGAATGTCTTAAGATAGAGAATTCACTCAGATCTGCAAATATTGAGCTTAGAACACATACTATAAATAAATCATTATAATCTATGATCCCCTTTCTCATACCTGAAATCATGATCACAAGTCGGATTTGGGAACCCACTTAAAATTGAGTTCCTCGTATGGGGATAATGGTTTGATCAAATTCTTCTTAGCCAACAAGGTACAGATAACTTTCTCTTCACAATTACCAAAACCTTGAAACACTTAGAAAATGATTTCCCTCACTGAACACATCTTGAACTAATTATATTAGCTCTAATCCAACTCTAACAAATTTTCCTACTGTGCCCATCTTTTCCATAGTTAGGTCATAGGTGTTTGATTTCTTTGTTTCAAATATTATTGATAGTCTACCATTGACAAACTTTAGTTTGGAATTCTTCTAGATAGCACAGGCCTCTACCATTATTAATACCTTGACTAGTTTAATTGGAAAGGATCTGTAAAGATGCATTATATTTAAGAGATTTTTTAAGCTCTTTTCTAAAGCGCACCATGTCCTTTTCCATCTCTCCATTCTTGTGAAGTGCAAACATGAGGTGTTTTTAAGAATACTTCAACCTTTCCGCAATATCAATTTGAAACCTTATAGCTTATTTCTTCTCATTTCCGTCACCCTTATTTACTTTCTTCAGATTACTCATCAGCCTCAGATTTTATCTATGTAAACAATTGGTCTTATTTGGAAATTTGGAGAGTTAAAGAAATTAGTTCAAGCTCTTGATTTTCAACTTTATCTGCAATAACAATCTTCTAAGAAGTAAGTTCACATACAGAGTCAGTCAAGACACTAGCAAGATTTTTTATTTTCCTAGAAGAATAGTTATCTTGATTTTCCTTTATATAAAAAAGAGGTACCTCTTTTTCCTCTTAGTCTTCAGTATTCTCCATGAAGGCAAGCAAGGAGTCATAGATAACTAGACTGTCTTCCACAGCTGGTATGGACACATCTTCATAGTTTTCATCTTCATCTGATTCACTGCAAGAGTCTCTCCTTCCAGCTAAGGCTTGCTTTACTGCAAAAACAGCTATAGCCTTCCTTCTTGAATTTTCTGGGACCTAGACCCTATTATTTCCTTTTTCACCAGCAATCTTGAGGTAATCCTAATAATGCATCTTTTGTAGGTGTAAGTTCTTAATGAAAGAGTAAGGACTTCTATTTTTGTGACAACCCTTAACATTGCCTTCTCTTTTGTTGTTGCTTCCTCTTCTTTTGAATTGACCACTCTTTTTTAGGGCTCTAACAATTCTTTTTAACAAATACGAAACATCTATGTCATCTTCATATGGATTATGTTTAGTAGTCTTCAATGCCAACTATTTTTCTCTTTTTACTTCCTTCTTCTTTACATCTTGTTGCTTATTGCGCTCATTGGTCATTAGATTTCAAATAAGTTAATCAATTGTTGGAGTCTTCAAGTTCCTTGCCTTAGTTATTGCATCCACTTTGCTTTCCCAGAGTATAGGAACAACACCAAGAAATTCTTTTACTTGTTTATGCAAGGGAATCACTTCTCCTAGGCACTGAAGTTCAGTTTTGATGGAAGTGAATCATGTATGTGTTTCTTAGATTGTTTCTACTTTTTTCATATTAAAGGTCTCATACTAAGTGGTAAGCATCATTATTTTTTAGTAGTTCACATCAGAAGTACCTTAATGGGTAGTCCTCAAGATGTAATAGATCTCTTTGGTAATTTCACAAGCTAGGATCCTATTAAATTCATCAGTCCATTTACCACAAACTAACAATTTATAGGCCTTGTAGAATTTCTCAACCTTCCTTTTATCTTCATTATTATATTCTCTCCTACATTTTACTACCATTCTAGTTATTTCTCATTCTTTGACTTCTTTAACTGGAACATGAGGACCATTAATAATTATGTCCATAAGTTCACTATCTTCAGCTATAGTAAAGTCAAACATCCTAGTTTTCCACCACCCATTAGCCCATTGAATCTTGGTGGTCTAGTGGTAGATTACCCTTATTCCAAATTAGGTAAAGCATCCATGCTAACCAATACACTCTAGGTGTGAACCTTTTAGAGTGTTCTGGCTCTGATACAAATTGTAGAAACCTTGAGGGTTGCACCATATAGTAAGGGACCAGGTCCACCAATGTAATTTAAAGGAAGTAGAACTAGAGATGTCAAGTAATCATAAATGAGTATAGGGAATATAAACCACATAAGCTTTAACATGGAAACTCCATTTCTCAAGGGAGGAAAAATGACGACTTTCACTCACAAGCTCAAAATAGTCCACTAAAACCAACCTCTTGATTATGGACTCGAATGTTAACCTAACTCTAGGTTCTTCCTCTCTTGAAATACCCCTATTACAAGCACATTTTGACACCTTTCCCAAGATTCACTCAAATATTTGTTAACTCTAACCAGTAACTAGCTTCGGCAACTCTACTTAAGAATTTTTCTCAACAAAAAAAACACTATTTTTATAACATATGTAGTTTTCTTACAAATTAGTATTTAACTCAAGATCACTTTCTATTTAAGCTCACATACTCAATAAAAACTTTAGCTAAACTTAGATTTTTGCCTTTTACCTCTCTTTATGATATGAATTTTCAAAAATCATTTGATGAAGAAATTTTTTTCCTTAAATAGATGAGAAATGATTAGGGAAAAAATTTCATTCGACTAGGTGTCCATATTAGTACAAGCATCACCAGCCAGTTTCTTAAGTAAACAGACAAGTTGTGCTTATGCATGTCAATTGTACTATAACTTTGAACATCCAGGGACCTAGTCTCCTATAGTCATCTTCTAAATCATCAAAACTACCCATAGTATCAACATTATCAATCATCGGGAATGACTCAAAAGTGATATCATCTATACCATTATCAATCATCATGCTTGACCCAAATCTCATATCATCAATACCATCATAAATCATCAAGAGTGACCTGCAACTCATATTATCAATACCATCATAAATCATTTGGACTAACCACAAACTTGTATCATTAATTCTAGAGATATGTATGTATATATATAAGTGCAAGGCATGATCAAGGGATATAAGATGGTTAATCCATATTTTCATTGTCTGGGTAAACATTGGAACTATATCATCATAAAAGTGTAGAAGGGGCCGAAATATCTCTCGACCACAGGAAATAGTAGTAGTAAAACTATGGAGAAAAATCTACCTTTGCTATATCTTTAAAACACTATTTTCAATCTTAATGGACATAAGTCATCCAATAGGATGACACGATTTTTATTATGAAGTAATCCTTTTTTAAAGTTAAAAGTGAGCTTTAATCCCTTTTAGGAAACATAGTAGTAAAATCATAATCTAGTTGGAATTATACAATTTACTATATTTCGTAATCATGAATGTACTAAATATATGCATGACATCACCAGTATTTAAACAATGAATTCTTAATCATCATTATTGATAAAAGACAATAATTTTTTATATGTGGATGGAATAATTTCTATAACCAAAACATTTAATATTATGAACATGGCCTTGGGCCTAATAATATGATTGGAATTACCACAAGATCATAATCATGTCCTGGGGCATAAATCTATAACCATCATAATCATACGTTGTATTCTTAGCCACGTCCAGAAGCAATATCACGACTCATATCTATAATCTATAAAATTAACCATATTTAAAATCTATATTAGTGTCCTTGTCTATAATCCACCTCATATTTGTAAGTCATCTTGTATTCAAAAGGCATATAATATCAATAGTCCACATCAAATCTATGAGGCATATCATATCTATGCGCTAAATCTTATTCATAAGGAATAAAATATCTAAAGGGCCAAATCATATCTATAAGGCATATCATATCTATGGGCCAACTCATACCTATAAGGAATATCATATCTATGGGCCAAATCATATCAATAAGACAAATCATATCTATGGGCCAAATTAGATGTATAATAAATGTCATATCTATGAACCAAATCATATCTATAAGGCATATCACATATATGGTCCAACTCTTATCTATAAGGCATATCATATCTATGGTCCAAATCATATCTTTAAGGCACATCATATCTATAGGCTAAATATTATCCGTAAAACACATCATTTAGCATGTTGATATTTCGTATCATTAATCATTTCTGAAAGACATTTCATGGCTACAAGCCAGTAATCATAATCTAGGAAAACCATCACCATTAACTTAGTCATGAAAAGAAACCTTATACAAAAGGTTCAAGATTCTCAACTGAGTCTAACATGCATAAATAAGTCCATAGGGATAACACAAGTCTTAGCCAAAGGTCAGCCAAAGGAATCGACTTATAATTCTCGAAATCCATACTCAGGCAATTTTTACCCCAAACTAGGTTAAGGTTTCTAAATTGACTTCTAGTGGGTACATAAGCCATAATTTACCCTAATATGAGAATTTCACCTAAGACATGAGCAATTAAGTCAAATCCACCTAAATTACAATTTAAAGATAGCTAAATAATTCAAATAAGGCTAATCTTACTAATAACGCTTCAAACACCTAAACACCATACCGAATAGAGTATAAATCCCTAATAATACTATGAATTAGCTCAATCTACAAAGAAAGGAATAGGATTCTAGAAGTATAGTAAGTATTTCACCTTATGAGTAAAATCATTTATCTAATCCACAAACTTTAATATTCAAGACTAAGTCATGAGGTTTAACCCATAATCAACCATAAAATTCTTATTTACACACAGTATAGTAAACACATTATCTTGTGAAGAAAAGTAAATAGAAGCCTACCTCGATTCCCTAAAGGAAATCATTGAATAATCCACAAAATACCCATATTTACTCCACAATCTTAAAAATCTACAATGCTATCAGAATAGTATATAATGCATCATAAAGAGTCACATGTGACCCCATGTTTCCGTATAAAGGGTCGAGTCAAATTTTTGGTTAAGAATGACCCAATGATGCCCATAAATAGAATCCAAATTTAAATCCATCAGGAGGTCCCACAAAGGATAAGAAATGTGTTCTTAAAATTCAAGCACAAATGGGACATAAATGGGGTCTCAAATCAACCCTCAAAGGTTAGGAATTCAAATCCCTAATTTCTTAAAATTTACCATGAATTATTATGAAAAGCAGAGGAAAAATCAATAGGAAATGACCAAAAGGGATTTTTCTATCTTACCTTTGAATATTGAATGATATACCACTCTTTTACCTTCCTTGAGCTCTACAAATAGTGTAAAAATAGTGCAAAAAGTATTGGAAAATTGGGTTGAATAGGTGATGAAATGTGGGGTCGGAAGCCACAATTCCAACTCTAAAATTGCAATTGCGATCTAGAAGAAATAGAGTGCATTTTCTCCATCACATTTTACCTTTCACAATCAGAATCACCCAGCAAAGTCAAAAAATTATGTTTGACCATCGTAACTCACCGGAACTCTATGAACATAGTCCATTAGTGAGTATTTATTGTAAACCTTATTAAGAATCAAATTAAATCATCAAACATTCAATGAAAGATAGTTTTGACTAAATGTTGGGCCCACACATATAGTTTTATGTTTCACATAATCCGCTTAATAGCCCAAAATATGTTCGGAAGCCTTGGGCGCTAAACCAAGTTCCGTTCTAGCCTAAAATAAATATTTTGGAGGTAATTCCTCAAAAAGTATTTCCATGAAATTTCATATAATAGGAGATTTGGTTACGTAACAAATCCTAACAACTAAAACTATAACATAGAGAAATGAACCTAGAATCCAACAAAATTTTCTAATCACAAAATCAACAGTTTTGGCAAGTCATAAATGTTTTGTACCCATTACAGAAAGGATCAGAAAGTTGAAAATATAGGTAATCAAGGAAATTACTTGGAGGTTCATTACAGTAACATAGATAATTTCCGTGTGCGGGGTTCCAAATGAATCCCAAGTATCGATCGGAGTTCATTTTGAACTTGGAAAACTTGATGCCTCAAATTATTGGTGCCCCGCTGAAGTTGCAATCACATTATTAGTCCATTGAAATTTTTCCAAGCGACGCTTTAGTCTTCAATACCTACTTTATTGGCAATTACTTTTCCAGCCTAGGCACCGATTTAGCAATATAGGTGCCCCGTACCAAACTGCTTTAGAAAATGAGGAGTTGTTTTAGCTTTAGTCGATTAAGCAACATCAGGGGTTTTTAAATCTCATTTTTAACTCGAATTTCCCATTTACTTTCTCATTATTTTCCCATTATTATGAGAGTTTGGAGAGAGAAAAGAGTGGAAAATCATCCATTGAAGCTAAGGTAAGCTAGGCTAACATTCCTTGGTTATTTCATATTATATTTCCTATCAATTTGCACCCTATTTCATGGTGAATTATTAGATATTAGGTATTTAAATCCTTATAACTTAGGGGATTATTTGGGCCCCAAATTATGTGCCATTTTTTTCTCAACTTTTGAGCTTACATTCCTTGTCCTTAAGGGACCTTATGAAAAATTCACTTTTTTATTCTATTTGTGGGCCCTGCAGGCTTATTCTTAACCCAAATTATTAATAGCAATATGAGTCTCATTTTTATCCTAATTATGTGTATGTTACTTTATTAATATTTTAGAAGTATTTTAGGATCTTAGAGTAAGGAAGAACAATTTTTTTCATGATTCGAGGACTTACAACTGAACATCAGGGTAGGATTCAAACAACTCTTCCTTATGAGATAGTGCTTAATATATATTGCATTCTAGGTAAGGATGACAGGACATGATTATGTGTAGAATACCATTACTTCTCACAATTTTGATTTTAGCGTTATAATGGTGAATTGACCCATAAGATGAAACACTTGCCAAGGCTATAGGATCATATTGCCCTAGGGTATAAGTTAATGAATCATAGTTCATGCTATGTATCCCTTTAGTTTAATATTTTTATCTTGACATGGTGGATTAGATTTTATTTTATCTTGATTATAGTATGATATTATTGTAGTTATATATTATTGGGTTGATTATGATGGTAATATATGGGTATTGGTGATGACATGCATAGGCGCTGGTACATTCATGTTAACTTATTGATGAGATTCTACCTAAAATTATGATTTTAATACTATTTTTCTAAAAAAAGGAATTTATTCCCACTTTTAACATTTAAAACATATTCTTTCATAATGGGAATCGTACAACCTTAATGGATGATTTATGATTTTTGGGAACTAAAAATTTATGTTTTAAAAATATGACCAAGAAATATTCTAGTCCATGGTTTTGTGCTACTATTTTTACCGAGCGTGGGAGATTCTGATCCATTCTACTCTATGACACTGATTTAGTCCTGGAGCTAATCGAGACATTAAATTTATATACTTACACTCTTTTAGCCCTTATACATGTTTTTGTATTTATTATATATGCATCTCTTTAGTACTTGAAAAATTAGGTTGATGATGTTAATTATTGAATATCCTCGATTAAGACCAAGTTAGTGTATAAGCATATTACTTATTCTACAAGAGGCCCCTTCATCTTTTTTCCATCATACCAGGTTAGAGTGGTTGCCATAGGTCCTTTCAAGTAAACGAGCTAGAGAAGGTTTATACACTGTATATTATGACACTAGGATAATTAAGGTATTGTAGATGTACTTTGCATTAATTCCCACATACGCATTACCTATCACCATTATGTTTTTAAATCCCATATTTATTAACGTTAAGGAGGGTTACGTAGCTATATCTTCTGGGTAATTTTCTTAGAGTGTTGATTGTATCATCCAATTTGTCAGGCTCGTTAGTTACTATTTGTCTTACCTAGACACTTACTTACTTTAATGTTTTTACTATGGTAGCTTGTCAAAGGATTATTGTTGAACAATACTAAGGTTGGGTATGTTTCTTTATCTCGTATGGTAATTATAGTATGAATAATTATCTCAAGGATAGACACTAGGGTTATGGACATTAATTATGCCAAAACATATTTCCTACTAGATTAGGATGGCTTGACATGCTAAGTTTGATACCTTAGTCATTAATTGTGTAGTTATATATATGTATATAAATATAATATCACTGTATATATCTATCTTTATTTCCAATTAATATGGTATAAGTATTCTTGGACATGTATACTTCTACTTAGATACTTATTCTACTCTTTATTTGTATATTAGCCAATGTTATACAATATAATACCTTAGAGCCTGAGTAATGATATAATAGGATAGTTTATCCTTATTTCCTCTCTAGTTTTATTATATTATCTTCCTAGATAGTTATCTATATTTTATATTCATGCTTTTATGTTATATATATTGGCATTATCTTTGCCGCTTAGTTAGTTATTGCATATTGGGTACCATGTCTTTGGTACTCATACTACACATCTGCAGCCTATAGATCATAGTATGGGTTCTCACCATTGTTGTGTGCATCTCACAAAGCATCTATGGATCGGAGATTTGGAGTGAGCTTGTGGCATTCGAAGTACTACTGTTCTCCCTTTTATAACTTTTATTGATATCTATATTGTGTTAAGAGATAATTTTTAATTATATATTTAATCAATATTGAACCTCGTATAAATTTACTTGAAGTTCTTGTACTAACTTTACCAGGTTTTGGGATTGTTGTACATATAATAACCTTCATATCATAACAATTCTACTAATTTCATTTTATTTCAGTTGATAGTCTATTACTAATGAATTGGGACTATAGGTTGGATTACATAATAGTGGGTTATAGTAAATGCCATCACGACCTGAGAAATTATGTCACGACACCATCTGGCAATCGTGAAATTGGTTCGAGCAATTTTAGAATAAAAATCATGCTTCAGAAAGTTGTAAAAGCGTTAGGGAAGATAGAATATTGCATTAAGGTGATTAAAATTTTGAGAATGAATTTGAAAGTTAAATCATATCTTATCACCATATAAAAACTTGAGAAATAGTTTGGTAAAATTTTGCAGTATTAAATTAGCGTCAATAAGGTACACTATAAAGAAATATCTACCAGAATCCTAAGAATGATAGTCATTGCTTGCATATAACTACTATGAGTTTCAAGATGATCACAAATACATCTATTCTCATGATTTTCGATGATGAGATAGAATCAGTAGTCACAGTAGACGAGAAATTTGTTGAATTTGATGACTTGGTGGTCGATGAAAAGACATATGAGAAGTCTCTAGGTGATAAACATGAGGTCATAGAAAGAAAGAGGAAGGATAAGTAGGAATCAAAAGTTTTTCTCTTATTCCATCACCTCCGCTTACTTTTCTATAAATAATTAGGAACAAAGATCAGAGGGAAAGTACCAAATATTTATTTCTATGCAGAAGAAGTTGACAGTGAATATCCCTCTAACTGAGGCACTTGAAAAAAATCTTGGCATAAAGATTATGAAGAATCTGGTATCTAAGATAAAGATGGTGAGTTTTGATTCTACTGACAATGTACACCCTTGTAGAGTAATCGCCTTTAGTTCTTTGTTTGATAAGAAAAAAGATGTGGGAGTATTCATGATTCCATGCCCTATTGGGTGTTTCTAGTTTTCAAAATATTTGTATTATTTAGGTTCTTACATTAATTTGATACTTTTGGCAGTTTATAGACAGTAGGGGTTGAGGTTACCCAAACTAACTTTACTAGGACTTCCCAAGGTTAAATGCACAATGAAGAAATAGGGGAAATCTTGTGAGATGTTCTACTGAGGGTTTCATCCTTTATATTTATAGCTAATATTTTCATCCTTGATTGTGAGGTTGACTTTGACCGTTCAATTATATTCGCAAGACTATTCGTTATGACTAAGAGTGCATTAGTTAATATAGAAACAGAGTAGATGAAGTTTTAGTTGAAAAATGAGTAGGTTACCTTTAATATGTTCCATTGTATGATGCAAACAAAGGATATCCTTATGATCTCTAAGATAGATACAGTCGTTAATAATGACTTGGTAGCTTCTTTTAAAGAGAGACTTAGAGTTGAGGACCTTGCAATACTAATAATGGATTTTGAGGGTTATAATGATATACTTAGCGCACTTAAAGGAAAACGTTCATTCAATTATGCATTGAATTAGTTATATTTGGATATAAAGAATAGAGTGATCCCAGTTTCTTTGCTTTCTATTATGGAGCTTCTAGTCATGAATCTCGAAGACAGTCCATCACATATTTCTTATGAATTTTTTAGAGCTACTACTATTTTTCATATTATTGTTTTATCTAATTTGGTATATTGTCAACTTGAGGCTTTAGTTTTTCTTTTTAAGAGGTTCAAGAGGGCTATTGGATGTTCTATTGCTGATATCATTAGATTTTTCCTTGTATTTTCACATACATAATCCAAATTGACATGGATTATGTTCCAAATATTGATCATCAATGTAGATTATATCTACCAATGCAATAGGTGGAAAATAAAAATTTCATTATGTTGTTGGACACGTGTGTAAGTGGGTGAGCTCGATCCAATGTGTGCTAAATATTGTGGAATCACAGTTGTCCTAAATAAAATGAATGAATTTATCCCTATGAGGCCAGTCACAGGTTAGCATGTTTGCATGAACTATAGGAAGTTCTATTCTTGGACTAAGAAAGTTCACATCCCATGCATTTCATGTATCAAATGTTAGAATTTGTTAGTGGTAGAGGATGAAATTGTTTTGTTGATGGTTACTTAAGTTTTTAATCATCTTGGTATCACTTCTGAAGACCAAGACAATACCACTTTCACTTATAAATATGTGTCTTTTGTACTAAAAAAGATGACTTTTTTGTATAATGCACCCATAGCCTTTATGGATTGCATGATGGCTATTTCTTTTTTCATGGTTGAGAAAACTATTGAGGTTTTCATGGATAATTCTTACTCATTAGTGATTCATTCAAATATTGTTTGGCACATCCAGCCAATTTTCTAAGAAGATGCAAAGAATATAATTTGGTTCTAAATTGGGAGAAGTGTCACTTCATGGTTAAAGAAGGAATAGTTCTTGGTCACAAGATTTTAAAAAGGGGATAGCAGTTTACAAGGACAAGATTAAGGTGATTGAGATGTTTCCTCAATCAATTTCTATGAACGATATTCATATCTTTTTGGGGCATGTGGGTTTCAATAAAACTTCTATAAAATTATAAATTTTTTGTGCAAGTTATTAGACAAGGCGATCAAATTTTTGCTTGATGATTCTTGTCTGAAGATGTTTGAGTTCATGAAAGACATGATGATTTAAACCCATATTATTGTTTCTCCTAATTGGTCTACGCCATTCATAGTTATGTATGACATGAGAGGCGTGACACTAGGTGTAGTCCTAGGCAAAAGACGAGGGAAGATCTTTCGTCCCATCTACTATGCTAGCAAATCATTTAACTAATCGGAAGAAAGTTATACTAAAATTGAATAAGATTTGTTTGTTGTGATGTTCACATTTAAGATATTTCAACCTTATTTTCTTGGCATGAAAGTGATTATACATACTGATCACGTATCTCTTAAGTACCCTATGGAAAATAAGGATGTAAAGAAAAAGGTTTATTCATTGGGTACTTATATTATAGGAATTTGACTTTAAGATTAAGTATCGAAGGGAGACTACGAATAAAAGTGTTGGACCACTTATCACATTCAAAGATGAGGCCATATAGAAACTAAAGGGTGAGCATGATATTGATGATACTCTTACAAATTAGAAGGTATTAGCTATATAATATGATTTGATTCAATGGTTTGCAAAGCTTGCAAATTATTAAGTGAGTGATGTGGTTCCTGAAGACCTGTATTTTCAACATTATAAGACTTTCGTCTATGATGTAAGGATATTATATTGGGATAAGCCATATTTTTTCAAGATATTTTATAAATGTAGTGATTCAGAAATATTTACTCGAGGATGAGATGTTGAGTATTTTAGAGGCACACCATTATTTTCCAGTTGGGGGTCATCATAAAGGTGTGTTGATTAAAAAGGTGATCTAGCAATATGGATAATATTGACCTTCTATCCACAAGGATGAACATTATTATGCAAGGTCTTGTGATAAATGCCAATAGCAAGTAAGCTTCTCGTGAAAGCAAGAACTTCAAATGACTACTATTCTTAAGCATGACTAGTTTTCATATGTGGTAATGATTTCATGGGATACTTTGTGAGCTCGCATGACTACGCATCAAAATGGGTGGAACCTATTCCAATTAAAAAAAATTATATTGTCACAAAATTCTTGAGAAAGAAGACATTTACCTAATTCAGGACACCAAGGGTCTTCATTAGTGACAGAGGCTTACATTTTTGCAATTGTCTATTCAAAACATTGCTTCACAAATATTGTGCAAAACGTAAGGTGACAATACCTTACCATACTATGAAAAGTGCATATGTTGAAGTTGTAAATCATGAGATCAAGTCTATTTTGCCAACAATTGTCAATGCCAATAAGACAGATTTGGCTAATAAGTTAGATGTTGCACTATGGGCTTATTGGACAACATTCAAACCAATATTAGTATTTCTGCATATCAGGTTGTGTATGGAAAAACAAGCCACTTTCCTATATAACTTTAACATAAGACTTTTTGGGTAGTAAGGAGAATTAATCTAGAATTGATTGATGCAACCAATTTGAAACTTGAGAACATGAATGGGGTGGATGAATTTCGTCCGGGCGCCTAAGTTCAGCTTTGTAAATGGAAAAGATGAAATTGTACCATTATCGAATGATTTAAATGAGAGAATTAGCCATAGTGATTTGGTTATAATGTTTAATTTGAGGCTGCGCTTGTTTCTTGGCAAGTTTTAGTTGAAATGGTATGGCCCTCCATGGTTATACAAGTATTTGTACATATGTTAATTAGTCTAAAACAACATTATCAAGTTTTGTCAAAGTGAATGATCATTTTAAATAGAACTACATTGGGACTATAGAAGAGACTACACAAATTAAGCAGTATACCCCTGATGAAGTCTCAGTAATCAAAGGTGCTGGGTTGTGCTATAGTGATAAATTAGGTTTATCACGAGAGGCAACCCATGGGATAATTGGTTAAGTCTGAGTAAACAATTTATCCATGTCAAGCTATGATGTTAAACCAAGTGTTTCTTGGGAGGCAACATAAGGATTTTGTACTTATATTCATTCTTGGATGTTTATAGGGTGACATGTGTTGAAGTGGGTAGGATATGGAAAAACTAAAAAAATCATCTGCAAAATTTATTGTGCCTAGGCTAGAAGAGGTACCCTATGATATGTAGGGACATGTGAAGAAGTGTTAATTCACTTTTTTCCTTAAAGTAACACACTAACAAGTCACTAGAATGCTAGTGGCTCTAAAAATAAGTCATAGTCCCACACTATGATTCATTGCCTCGAGTCATAAGGACAGTTGATGCTAAGTAATTTTCTATGTTTTTGATCACAATGAGGGTTAATTATGACTTATCATAATAGATGATGAGTGTTGTACCAATGTTTATACACAAGAGTACCTAGTCCACCACTTAGTAAAATAGCCTGTTAAAGCCAAGTATCTATCCTACAGGGACTAGGGTTAAGAAACTATCCAGTTAAAGTTCAACTATTACAATTAAATTAGTGCGAAAGTAGAATTTGAGAGTTAAGAGCAATAATAAACTTAAAAATGAATCAAAGTTAAATTTTAAAAAATCAATAGGGAAAATTGTAGGGTTAAGGACTATGAATAATCATACTACGGTATTGAACTTCATTGGTTAGGTTACTTATCGTGCTTGTTGATTAACGTGGTTGATTTTATGACTATGTTCTTCTAATCATATAATAACTTATCTAACATAGCCCCACAACTACATTGTTTAGTGGGGATATGGGAATGTAATTCCCCATACTTTTCCTAGCTATTTTCATCTCAAGAATGTCTAGTAGTAGCTTCTAAATTGAATGTTGGTTATTCTATGAAGAATTATAAAGATTTGCCCATTGATATAAGATTCAGCCAAATATGATAACCGAGTCAGAACTTACGAAAGTTTCCATCGTAAAACAGTGCCATATTGGTCAGTGGTGTATCGTGCTACAAGCTGAAATGGCAATTGTCATTTCTCAAGGGTCTCAGTGCAATTTCATCCGCGTCGCGGTAAAGTTCCAGGTTGCAAAATAAGGGGAATGCGAAGGATCCACATCGCGCCATCCCTCAGTTTCCCAATTGTAAAACTCCAGTGACATGGCGCGATAGCGCTGCATCGCGCCAGGGGTTTAGTTTGGTAAAATTTTACTGAAATTAAATGATGCTTCTAAGATTAAAAGAGGTCAATTTACCACCCCTATTTAAGCCCTTTAACAAGTGATTCATATACTTTTCACCCAAAATATAAAAGTTTATGTCAAGTTTCTCTCAAGAACAAGCTATGGTTTTCATAGAACATCCAATTTTCAGAAAGTTTTACCATTAATCTTCAAGAAATCACAAACTAAGGTATGCGGAGTGTTCATTCATGGACTCTTTTCGTCCATGTAGCCCATGAATCCCTTTTCTAAATACAAGTTTATGGATTTTCTTATGAATTTCATGATTGGGATGGTCTTGTTCATTTGGATGATGAGAAATTGAATTCTACTCTATGTTGGGTGAAAAATTCTATGTGGATTAAATTATTATAGATATAGATTCATGCAAACCTAAGACTAAACTCAAGAATGATGAAATTATAATTGAAACATGATTTTTAATTATTGTACAATGATGTTTACATGTACCATACCTTCAAAATGTTTGATTAAATACCTAGATAAAGGAAAAGTGCCTAACTTGCATGATACCATGAAATCACCATATATGTACAAGTAATGCCTATGACATGTTTTGATGAAATACTTCTATAAATGTATTATGGATCATGATGTTAGTTATATGTTCAAGTAAGTAATGCTTGTTCAGTTTCCTTCCATCGAATCATGGGGTTACTCGTACCCAAAACATTAGGTGTGTGCCTAGAGCCATATCATATTTTCACGATACTCTCAGTCAAGCTATGATCCTTAGACTTCAGACAGTCTTATGACTCAGGAAATCTTCACGATCTCATGAACTCAGTTAGTTGTCAAATATCCGTAGTTTTCTGTCAGTCAATGGGATTCAGTAACTCAACCCATGTTCATTTTTGTAAATTATGTTCAAAGTTTATTTGGATGGGAGTAGGAATTAGCTCCAATTGAACCCAAGGATAGGAACACACACTATCAGACTATGGTGTGATTCTTAGAAATCATTCTTGCATTCCAAAACTATTGAGCCAGTATTGGTTGAGGCATTAACACTATCTGATGAGGGTTGATAAGGTGGATAAGCACTATCAGATAAGGGCCACACCTTTATCATACAGCGGACACTATTAGATGAGGGTTGCCCACAGTTTGTACTTACCGGTGGAGTGGTATTTACACCCTTCCAATTGGGGTTGCAGATTGGACACCAACTTAGCCATAATTGTGTATTAGGGGCATGTTGGTTAGATAACTATTTCCCATAGTTTTAGGTTACATAATCAGGACTTTTAGATATAGTCAATCAGTCTCAGTAATAGAACTTAGATAGTTCTTAAGATTTTAGAACTGTCAGATACAGTCAACTCAGCAACAGTACCGAACTGAGTTAGTTCAATCAGATTCAGGACTGTCAACTACAGTCACTCATATTATCAGCTATATTCATATTTAGTAATCATGTTATCACAATAGTAGTGTAAGTTGTTATGTATAATGCATGTATACTCACGCTCATGATAGTGAGTCAATTATTATTATTTATTATGCATGTGAACCCCATGCCCTCAACCGAACTCTCATGAATACCAGTACATTCAAAGTGCTGACATATTTGCTCTATGGTGTCTTGTGCCATAGGTTCAGAGACATGAGCTCCAGAGAAATAGTAGATTCTAGATATTCACAAATAGAGTTAGAAGTGTATCCTCATCTTTTGAGGACTTGATTATTTCCCTATTGTATCATTAATTTGTTTATTAGTTGGAGTTAGTTGGGGACATGTCCTACCAACTCCTTACTCAAATAGTTCCAGCAGTTAGAGGCTTTCTAGACTATCATATTTTAGACTTCAGTTTGTTCAGTATTGAACCTAATGGCCTTTCAGTTCATGTTTCTACATTATAAAGTATTTTATGCAATACAAAGGTATAAATAACTGTCATGGGTTAGATTTTGGTCCTTTGTGGTCATAAGCACCATGTAGCTTTTCGAATACAAAATTTGGGACGTTGCAAACTTCGTATTAGAGCCTAAGTTATAATAGAGTCCTAGGATATCTGAAAGCCACATCTAGTAGAGTTTGTACATGGGTATGTTGCACGCCACATTTATGTGATAGAGGCAATAAGATGTTTTAGGAATAGTTTCACTTTTTTTAGTAGTCATGTTATACTAGTGAGCATAATCTCAATTCAATCTCTAAGTCTAATCAGTTTACGCCTTTGTTCTACAATACATACCTCCTAAAAGAAGAAATAGAAATCAGTTAGCCCCTCATCTTGAAAATCCTTTGGGCGATCATGTTTCTCATGCGGAGTTTAGGGTCGTATTCACTACTCTTGCTAATTTAGTTTGTCGCTCAAAATAAATGTCCAGTAGTCATTCCAGCTAACTAAGTGGCCAATTCAGCCGCATCTAGGGTTCGGGACTTCACCTTAATAAATCCTCTATCCTTTCTTGAGTCTAAGATAGATAAGGACCCTTAGGAATTCATTGATCAGGTTTAGAAGGTGTTAGACAACATGGGGGTGACTACTGTTGAGAGTGATAAGCTAGCTGCATATCAGTTGAAGAATGTGGCTAATACTTGGACAAATAGTGGAAGTTAGAGAGGTCAGATGATATAGGTCCTATAAAGTGGGCAGAGTTTTTCACTGCATTCTTAGACATATTTTTTGCCCAAGGTCTTAGAAAGACTGAGGTACTAGAATTAATCAACCTCGGGTAGGGCAATATGACAGTGAAAGAGTATTCTCTTAAGTTTACTCAATTAACAAGATATACCCTTCATGTGGTTGCAGATAGCAAAGCCAAGATAAGTAAGTTCACTTCAGTGGCAAATGTGTGCAGTTCTAACATGCTGAATAGTGACATGACTTTAGCTTGGCATATGAATCATGCTGAACAGATAGAGGAGCAGAAGATTAAGTAGAGGGAGAAGTAGAATAAGAGAATGAAAATAGGTAGTTTCAACTTTGCTCGGCCTAAATCATAAGGAGGAAACAGTACCTAATTTTGTCCTAAGTCATCAGTTCCAGCCCTTTCTTCAGCTAGTGCTCCAGTTCCTAGGTTCAGGGAGGGTAAAAGTGATAGAGCTCTAGGATCTTGGTCTCAAGGCAGTGTTAGCAATGCCCGAACTAATCCCCCTTGTCAGATTAGTGGTAAGAAACATGAGGGCGCTTGCAGACCTCATAGCGATGTATGATTCGGTTGTGGAAAGCCAGGGAACAGAGTCAGAGACTTCCATCAGTTAGGTTATCAGAGTCATCTCCGCTCCTCAGCTCAGTTTTATTGACCAAATCTGTAGGGTATCACCACTAGTGCTACAAGTAGGTAATGCCAAAATCATATCTATGCTCTTTAGTCCCGATAGGATCAGGAAAATTCTCCTGATTTAGTTACTAGTACATAACAGATCTTTCATGTGCATGTTTACGCTTTCCTGGATGTTGGAGATCCTTTGTCTTTTGTTACTCCCTATATAGAAGGAAATTTCAGAATTAGTCCCGAAATTCTCGTAGATCCCTTTTAAGTCTCTACACTAGTGGGTAAAATAATCATAGCCCGATAGGTATATAGGAACTGCCCGATTATGATATTTGAAAAAGTCACTCCAGCAGACTTAGTCGAATTAGAGATGAATACTTTTAATGTCATTCTTGACATGGATTATCTTTATTCCTACTATGCCACAGTGGAGTGCAGAAATAGAATAGTCAAGTTTCATTTTTTGAATGAACCCATCCTTGTGTAAAAGGGTAGTATTTCGGCATTCAGAGGTCATCTTATTTCATACCTTCGGGTATAAAAAATAATATCTAAGGGATGTTTCGAGTTAAGGACACCAGTTTTGAAATTCCCAACCTTGAACCAGTTCCAGTTGTAGGTGAATGTTCAGATGTCTTTCCCAAAAATCTTCCAGGAATTCCTCCTAAAAGGGAAATAGACATCTGCATTGAACTTCTTCCTGATACTCAGCCAATATCTATTCAGCCCTCCAGAATGGCAATAGCAGAACTTAGCGAATTGAAAGAACAATTGAAGGATCTCTTAGATAAAGGATTAATCAGGCCCAGCATTTCCCTATGGGGGCGCTCTAGTATTATTCGTGTGCAAGAAAGAGGATTCGCTTAGGATGTGTATAGACTACCATCAACTCAATAAGGTCATGTCAAGGACAAGTATCTTACCAAAATGAATGAATTTTTTAATCAACTTCAAGGTGCCAACTATTTCTCTAAGATAGACCTCAGATTCAGCTATCATCAGCTCAGATTTAGAGAATGTCATATCAAAAAACAATTCTTTGTTCTCGATATGGTCATTTTGAATTCTTATTTCTGTCCTTTGGTCTTACCAATGCCTCAGCAACTTTAATGGACTTGATGAACCGTGAGTTCAAGCAATACTTAGATAGGTTTGTCATAGTCCTCATAGATGATATTCTGGTGTATTCCTGCATAGAACGTGATCATGCATACCATCTCAGAAAAGTACTTTAGACTCTTAGAGATCATCAGCTATTCGCCAAATTTAGTAAGTGGAAATTTTTGGTAAGGTCAGTAGCATTCCCTAGTCATATTATTTCCAGTGATGCCATTAGGGTGGATTCTCAGAAGACCAAAGCATTAAGAAATTTGCCTTGCCCTGTCTCCCCATAAGATATTAGGATTTTCTCAGGTTTTACTAGTTATTATAGATGGTTTGTTGAGGGATTTTCATCTATTGCATCCCATATGTCCACATTAACTCAGAAGAATTCAAGTTTCAGTTGTCTAATCTTTACAAGAAAAGTTTTCAAGAGTTAAAGAGTCGACACACCTAAGCTTCTATATTAGCTCTTCTAGATGGTCTAGATTGTTTCATAGTGTATTGTGATGCATCCAGAGTAGGTTTGGGTTGAGTCCTCATGCAGCATGATAATGTTATATCCTATGCCTCCAGACAACTGAAGCCCCATGAGAGGAATTATCCTACTCATGATATTGAGTTGGCAGCCATAGTCTTTGTCATAAAGATTTTGAGGCATTATCTATACAATGTTCATGTAGATGTGTTCACTGATCATAAAGGTCGTTAGTATGTCATTTCTAAAAAATATATCAATCTTTATCAAAGAAGGTCATTTAAAATCTTGAGAGATTATAACATGAGTGTCCTTTATCATTCGGGCAAGGCCAACGTAGTGGCCGACAATCTTAGTAGAATATCCATTTGTAGTGTTTCTTATGTTGAGTATAGTAAAAATAAGTTAGCTCAGGAAGTCCATCATCTTGCCAGACTAAGAGTTCACTTAGTCGATACTGATGAGGGTGATATATCGGCTCAGAGTAGTTTAGAATCATCTCTAGTTTTAAGGTGAAAGAAAATCAAGATTGGGATCCCAACCTTGTCAAGTAGACAGAGTCAGTACAGGATCAGAAAGTAGAGGTTTTCTCCCAGGAGGGAGATGGTGCCCTTCATTGTCAAGGTCATCTCTGTGTTCCAGGTATAGATGACTTAAGG
The DNA here is from genome assembly GCF_002878395.1 of Capsicum annuum. Lineage (NCBI taxonomy): Eukaryota > Viridiplantae > Streptophyta > Magnoliopsida > Solanales > Solanaceae > Capsicum > Capsicum annuum. The sequence continues at coordinate 399,216 of NW_025893204.1, forward strand.
TAGCAAATTCTTGCTGAAGAGTATGGTGTACGCTACTCTATTTAACCAGGGGCCAGAAATAGGTACTGCAATTCGTAGGAAGTCTATTGGTAAAGTGAGATGAAGGGAGATGTTGCAAAGTTTATGGCTAAGTGCTCTACAGGTCAGAACGTTAAGATAGAGCATCAAAATCCTAGTGGGTCCATGCAGGAGTTCAATATACCTACTTTGAAATGGGAAGTTGTGAACATGGACTTTGTGATGGTTTTTCCTCAAACTCATCATCAACATGATTCAGTCTATGTCATTGTAGATAGAATGACCAAATTAGCTCATTTACTTCCAGTTCATACCTCTCATTAAGCCAAGGATAATGCCAAAATCTACATCATGGAGTTAGTAAGATTGCACCATGTTCTATTTTACATTATTTCAGACAAAGATACCTAGTTCACCTTTTATTTCTGGAAAGCATTCCAAAAGGGTCTTGGTAGCCAAGTTCATCTTAGTACAACCTTTCATCCTCAGACTGATGGTCAAAATGAAAGGACCATTTAAATATTAGAAGATATACTAAGGGCGTGTGCAATCAATTTCAACAGAAGTTGGGATGACCACTTACCTTTGATTAAGTTTGAATACAACAACAACTATCATTCCAACATTCAGATGGCTCTACCCAAAGCTCTCTATGGTAGGAGATGTATACCTCCAATTAGTTTGTTCGAAGTTAGTGAGGCATCAGTCATAGATCTTGACTAGGTATTTGATGCTTTAGAAAAATTCTGGTTGATCAGAGAAAGACTATGGGCTGCTCAGAGCTGACAGAAGTCTTATGCAGATGTTTATAGAAAAGATCTCGAGTTTGAGATTGGTGATCATGTCTATCTAAAGATCTCTCCCACGAAGAGAGTGAAGAGATTCGGCAAGAAGGGAAAGCTCAGTCCTCGATATGTTAGTCCCTTCAAGATTCTCAGTCTCTTTAGAAAGGTAGCTTATGTGTTTGAATTTCCTTTAGATCTAGCCTCAGTTCATCCAGTCTTTTATGTCTCTTTTCTTAAGAAGTTTATAGGTGCCCCATCAGTTGTAGTCTCTATTCAGAGCATTGTTGTTCAGAACACTCTCTCTTATGAAGAGATTCTAGTCGAAATCTTAGACTATTATACTAGTACACTGAGGAACAAAGAAGTCCCTCTAGTTAAAGTTCTTTGGTGAAATCAGTACGTCGACGAAGCTACTTGGTAAGCGGAGGCAGACATGTGTACCAAGTATCTTCACCTCTTCTTCTCCAACTTAGATCAAGCTAAAGGTAACAGTTTTCCTTAAGCATACTCTGTTTTATGTTCAGTATTCATCACAAACTTGGTATGCAGTTTTATGCTCATGTTCCCATTATAAACTCAGTATGAAATACCATAGCATATTCAGTCATGCACTCATGTTTTAGTTCAGTTATCTAATTATGCATCAGACATGTATTCTCATTGTGAGATACGTAGTTCTTCAGAAAACTCAGTCATGCATTCATGAATAAGTTACACTTGCATCAGCTATGCATGTTCAGTATCATATGTTCAGCTTGTTAGTCCTGTTAGTCATGAGATACAGTTCCACTTATTCATGTTTAGTAGGTACATCAGTTGTCTTTTCTCCACTCTTAATCAGTCTCATTCGAGAGCGAATGTTCTCAAGGGGGAGATATTGTAATACCCCTTACGTTTCCTAGCTAATTTCATCTCAAGAATGACTACTATTAGCTTCTAAATTTTATGATGGTTATTCCATGAGTAATTTTGAAGATTTTCACTTTTTGTTATTTCGGAAATTCAATAAGCTTTTCATCGATATAAGATTTGCCCAAATCTGATAACCGGGTCAGAAATTATGATTATTTCAAGTTCCTGTCGTAAAAGAACCCCATATTGGTCAGTGGCGCACCATGCCATAAGCTAAAATGGAAATTGTCCTTTCTCCAGTGTCTTAGCACAATTTCTTTCATGTCGTCCTAAACTTTAAGCTCGGAAAAGAAGGGGAAACATGATGGCTTTACGTTGTGCCATCCCTCAATTTCCCAATTGTCAAATTAAAGCGACATAGCGTGATAGCGCCACATCGCGCCAGGGTTCAGTTTGGGAAAATTTTACTAAAATTAAATGACGCGTCCAGGGTTAAATAGGATCAACTTCCCACCCCTATTTAATCCCATTAACACGTGATTCAACCACTTTTCACCAAAAATATACTAGTTTCTCGAATGTTTCTCTCAAGAACAACCTAGGGTTTCCATAGAATATCCAATTTAAAGAAAGTTTCACCGTTAATCTTTATGAAATCACAAACTAAGATATGCATAGTGTTCATTCATGGACTCCTTTCATCCATGAAGCCCAAGAATCCCTTTTCTAAATTCAAGTTTATGGATTTTCTTATGAATTTCATTATTGGGTTACTCTTGATCATGTGGATAATGAGAAATGTAATTCTATTCCATGTTGGGTGATAAATTCTATGTGGGTTAAATTATTATAGATAAAGATTCATGCAAACCTTTTAATAAACCCTTAAATGATGAAATTATAATTGAACCATGATGTTTAATTATTGCACGATGATGTTTTCATGTACCATGCCTTCAATATGTTTGATTATATACCTAGATGAAGGAAAAGTTTCTAACTAACATGATACCATGAAATCCCCATGTATGTCCAAGTTATGCCTATCACATGTTTTGATTAAATGCTTCTATAAGTGTATTATGGATTATGATGTTAGTTATATGTTCAAGTAAGTTATGCTTGGTCAGTTTCCTTCCATCGAGTCCTGGGGGTACGAGTATCCGAAACATTAGCTTTTATGATTCCTAATACATTTCTTGTAGATTTTTATTATGAACACTCTTCATACTGCCCTGGGACATAAAGCCTAGCGCTCTATCCTGACTGTCTAGCCTGAACATAGGCACTCGCGCACTAGCTAAAGATGGAGATGGAGTTGAAAATTTCTGATGGAACTGAGAACGGTTACAACTTTTAACCTTGGCTGAGAAAAGTTAAAACAACATATTGTGGCCTTCTTTTTTTTCTCTCCCTTTCCTTACATTTCTTCTTCTCAATCTATTAAGCGTAAACCATGAGCCTAGATAGGTCCATCTTCTTAATCATCAAGCTAGTCATATACTCCTTATCAATACTAGCAGATATAACAAATACAAACTTAATCATTCTAGACCCATTATATGCAAACATAAAAGGCGCATACCTCGCTAACTTAGTGAACTTAAGAGAGTACTCCTTTACGCTCATATTACCCTACTTAAATTTGATAAAATCCTGAACCTTCGTTTTTCTCAATTCTAAGGGAAAGAACCTCTATAAGAATGTTATATCAAACTTTTGCCACTCTACCAAACTAACATTAATACCATAGTATTACTTCCAATTCTTAAATAAAGTACGAGCTACATCATGCAATTTATATGCAACCAACTCTACAATCTCACTTGAAATTATGCCCATTAATTAGTCACCATCTATACCATATCCAGAAACTCTTGTAGATCCTCCCCTATCTTGAATCCCAAATACAAAGAGGGATTTATCTGAGTGAAATCCAAAATCCTAACTGCAGTAATATTTGCCTCTAGATTAGTTAGGGAAACAACTTTTTGGTTGTTTTGAGTAGCTAATTAATGGACCAGGTTCATAAAACCAGAATTTAGCATGAGAAACGTTCTTATTAAGGGAATCTTCCTGAATAGGCGGTGGTGCGGTTTCATCCCTATTTCTTCTTTCATTGTTTCCTCTGGGAGACATTGTCTATAAACAGGATGAAGTATTAGTTATAAAGATATTTTAAATAGTTCTATTCTCTTTCTCATAACGTGAACATTGAAGGAAGGGAAACTGACCTAAAATATTTCATATTTTCTTGTCTGTAAGTGTGGCATGCTTCACACCCACAAGACTCTACTCAATGTTGTTTTTAGACTCCTTAGGAAACTTTAAAACCTTAGGTTTGATAGAAAGTTTTGTCACGACCTGAGGCAACCCCCTAGTTTCTACTACGATGCTTACGACCACAAGTGACCACAATCCAACCCATGAGCTGGTACCTACTACGATTATTGAACAACATAGTAATACATGACATTAGTCGAACGTAAGCTAATAAGATAATTTAAAACTGGTTATGAAAATATGAATAAATACATGTTCAAATTATCTTATATCAAATGATATGTAACGCCTGATGATAGGCGAAATTACGCGCCTATATCAATATATTTTGCCCATATTTTAGCCTAGTTTCGAGAACTAATTATCTATTTCGTACACTTTTAGTCCTTTTTCCTGTAAATGAGCTAACAAATGTG
>NW_025893204.1:406569-445598 GCF_002878395.1 Capsicum annuum
TTACTAGATATTTTATTTAGATATTTTCAGAAACACCGTATGCATATGCCTTTATCTAGGCCATATACATTATAGAATTCATCATTATTATGATTATTTAAGACCCATTTGTTAAATTACATACAAGAAGAACCCACATATGCAAATAATCACCAATAACTTATGTAAACACAAGTCTAATAAAGAACCAAGATTATTCATCATTAGACAACAAAACCCTTATTATTTGGTTTCAGAATCACAATTTTCAATTATTAATGCATGTGAGAAATACATGAATTTTGATTTATTGACAAAAGGAAAGAGTTACATTCCTTATACAACTTGATTCAAGGAAGAACTTGACTTCACTTTGCCGCTAGATGGACACCCTTGGAAACCTAGCCTCTAATTCTTCAAAAATGTGTTTGAGTTAGTATTTAGGATGCTAGATCCTCTCAAAAATGTTTTTAGAAGTCCACACATATTTATATATTGAGGGTATTTAATGTTAGAGGGTAGGAAAAGACCATAGAGACCTTAGCTAAAAGATGGAAAATAAACCCAAGGTAGGGATGAGTCACTTTCTCAACCATATCCTAGGGTACGAGTGGTACTCTAACTCTTACCCTAGGATTCACCTATGAGTCATACACTATTCGAGGTATGACCATGCATCTTAGACTTGTATCCAAAGGGTATAATCTGTACCCTACAGTATATCCATTACTCATCACAAAAATAATCCACTTTGAATTAAGTTCAACAGTTTATATGACTAGGTTGTGTATGACTAGAACGTTAAGATATGACTATTAGAGAATAAGTCATATTGGAGATAGTATGTTATACTACTAGGTTCTTCAATGTACGATAGGGGTAGGGTTGAAGTGTACGACTCGTACACTAGTATCCAAGTGACGTACCTAAATTGTATCTTTGTCTGAATTCCCAACTCAAGTTATTTTTCTATGGGTTCAAAACCTAGGTGTTTCAATTAAGGTCTTATGTTTTTTTTGATTAATAATTTTTCCATTAGTGTAACAAAATGTACAATAAAATTTAGGTTTTTATGTGTTTCGACTATTTTAGGCATTCAAGTAGTTTGATATTTGTGGATGCCGGAAAAGGGTGCTTTGATTTCTTAGGTGGTTGGTGTAGAAATGAGTGAATTTTGAATTTTGAAGGCTTTAGAATTAGAATGGTTAACTTTTGTAAGAATTTAAAGATTCAAGCATCATATGCGAATTCCATCAGTTCCTACATATTCTATAATGAATTAGGGTTAGTAGCATGGTTGGTTTAGGTCACTAGGCTTTCAATTTAACTTTGAGATTTTTGACGAAATGTTGTAAAGTTATGGAATATAATTTACTTTGATAAACATATGCTCAAAATGGCCTCCATTGAAAATTCTTTCTAGATTATTGAGTTTGAAATATCAAATTTGGTCTAGTATCATTGTCGATTTATTTTTGTGATATTCCAAACTTATTATAAGGCTTTATCATGGAGATTGTCGTTCAACTTATCATTGTTGATATTATCACTGATATGGAACAAGGAATTTCTCAACATGATTGTGATTCTCCTTTCTACTATCGTGAAAAACTAAGGTCCTAGGAATTATAAAAGCGGTAGATATGGCCACAATAGTAGTGAGTTATTAGGTCAGGTCCTAGTTAGGCTGGAGTTGTTTATAGAAACTGCGAGGCTTGTGTCACAATCATTTTAGGGTCGAGTTTGGTTGACACGATGTTGAAGGGACCAATTATGTTTGTGATGAGTATTATGTACCTAACACCCTTTTATTACCTTTTTCAAACAAAATAATATTTCCCCAATATTTGAAGTTTGAGAACTTGAATTTTGTATAATTTAATATGGGATTTCATGTTTTTAATCATGGGTAAGTTTTTAATCAATATTTCCATCATTTTCTCCTAATTATCCTTTGAATTTAATTTCAAATTAAGTTTTTCAAATTGCAATCTTTGGTTTTCTACCACAAAGTTAAAATTTGATAAAAACAATGCTTTCAAAATTAGATTTAAACTCCATTTTTAATGTATTTCATTTTTAAACTTCTGAAACAATGGGTAAATTTCTTATTTAATAATAATCTTGTTTTTCCCTTTTTAGCTCGAGGTTAACTTTTGTATTGAAATTTAGGGCATGGTAATATTGGTATCATTCACTTTATTTACTTACATATAACTCATATTTCAATAGATTAGGTTTCTTATGGGTAATTCATAAGGAAATCTTTGGTTAGTTTATTCGGGCTTCCTTAAGGCTATTTGAGACTTTTCTAGTCTATTTTTTGAAGTGGATTTAACTTAGTTTCTTTTAAGTGGAGGAACAAAAACATGCATGTTTAATATGGTTGAATGACAACATTTATATGGGTATCAATGTTATATGAAAGGTTAAAACTAGTTAACTTTCTTGTTTGAACCATTTCATCTATTTGTTAGCATGAATATGTGCAATATAGTCAAAAAAATACTTGTATAGTATGCTAGTTAATATCTGTACTCATATTCTTATGACATTAGTTTATTTACAGAATATTTAATCAATGAAATTGAGAATATGGTTTAGTGAGGTGCAAACAGAGATATTATATGATTGTAGAACATCATAAAAATGAATTTGTTTGATTGGATTAATGTTTTAAATGTAGTCTATGTGCTATGGCATAAAATTGAGCTATATAATAATTGTCTTTTAATTATGGCCTCAATATATATGGGAAGCATGGTAATGAATTGACTAGCGGTGGTTTTGTTACGGTTCACAGATAGGAAGGATATTTAACTTTAATTTTTGGGAAGGATTGTGATTAAAATACATATTTCATTTAGTCATTGTGTTATTTATTTCTCCTATGTATAAATCAATTGTCATTTTATTTTATATAAGTTCATATGCATATTATTGATATCATTCCCTTTTGATAACCTTAAAGTAGGATCTAGGGATTTTGAGACAGAAGACATTTTTATATGTAATGATTCTGTAGGTTATTTCTTCAATGTACATGCATTTTTGGCTTTTTTAGCCTTTCCCCAACTTCTACAGGTCATTTATGACATGTCGGAACTATTGGTTTGGATATTGGATAGTCTGTTTAGGTTTTAGGATTATTTCCTTCTTTTTGAGATTTGATTGTTAAGGAATTGGTTTATGACAAAAAATCCTAGAGCAAGACCTTTTATTAGAACTTCAACAACTCCATTAGTTTTAAAACATCGATTCCAGTCTAAATGGACCCTTGGTTTAGGTCCCAATACTTTAGAACACAGTTTTGTTGTTGGGTAAATTATATGAAAAAAATAACTATGGGTGTGGCCCCATATTTTGTGGGTGTCAATTTGGTTAAGTGGATTGGTTTGGTTAGCGTGTAAGCATATTGGTATGACAATACCAAGTGGTCTATAGCTTAATGAATGACTCCTGGGTTTAGGGTTCACTACTTTTAAATTATTTTTATTTGTGCTTAAAGGGAATTGTGTAATTCACCGTGAAGGTGTAGGTTACAGGAGATCAACACAGGAAATCACGTTTGCCGGTATGGGGGGTCCATGTGACCGTATGTTTGGTGCACATGTGATAATATATATTTTGGGAGGTCTATGACATTGGTGCTGATAGCCTTTCCTAAGTTTTTCCTTAGTCCATCTACCTAAAATGCATTGGTGCCCTTCCAGCAAGAAGAGCTGGACCCATATAGGCATTAAGTTTCTTTAGGAAGGAGCGAGCTAGACAGTTCAAATTAATACTTTAAAATATCATGTTCATGATCCTTGCCCCTATCTCGACATCCTATATCTATGTTTATAAATATTGTGCATATGGTTTATGACTGGATTTTGGTAATTGCATTATTTTATTCTTATTTCCTGAGTTATATTTCAGACTGTCCCTAGATGCTATATCATTTGATGATATAGGGTTCCAAGGGTTTTTCATTACTTTTGTACAGTGTTAGGTGGCTGAGTACTCCCATGGTTGCATTGTACAGTGGTGAGATTCCAACTTTTGATAGGCCAAGTCATTTCACTAGTTTTATTACTGTTTTATTATTTTATTTTGTTCCTTTTTATCATAGTCAGGGGCATGACCCGGCTTAATTGGTATTCTTATTTAAAAGCTTTTTATGGACAACTGGGGGTTGATTGTTAATTTGATTCTTCTAACATTTATTTTGTTTATCTATTCTTCTTATTTCTATTTGGTTGACTTTTATTGATTAATTTTACTATGATCATGAGGTATGACTAAGGGGGTGGTCTATGCTCCTTAGTAGGCTTAAGATTGCCCATCATGCCTAGGCTGGTTTTTGTGTCTTGATAGTTTTAATGGTTCAATTGAGTTCAAAATTTACAATTTGGCGTGGTAGCATAGTTTTATTATATGTGTAGTTTTCCAAATGAATCCCAAGCACCTGGTTAGAGTCTATTTGTACTTAGCACAATATATGGCAGGACATTATATAGTTTTAATGACCCTCCAAGCCAATTTTCATATTTCTTCTTATTTTTGTTGTTATAGCCTTTCTATAGCTTTCCAAAGTCATTTATGACTTACTAGGACTGACAGTTCGATCACCGCACTGTTTGTTTAGGTTTTAGAGATAATTCCCTATTTAGAAGTCTTTATATGTTTCAAATTGCCACCGGTCAAAAACTTTAGAAAAATGATCTCGGGTGAAAATTCTGCCTTCACTTGTAGCTCTAAAATATCAATTTTAGTCTAAGTAGACATTTGGTTTGGGTCCCAGGACTCGGAGCTCATGTCAAACTACTGGTCAAAAAGTTTGAAAATAGGAAATTTGGGTGAGGGACCCACATTATGTCAAAACAACCTTGAATGATATACCTAACTCTTCTATTTCATCCAAAACATTTAAATTAGTGTGGTTACATAGTTCATTTGCATATATTTTAGTCCAAATGAGTCCTTAGGCCTTAGTAGAAACTTGGAATGTTTCCAAGGTTCAACTAGTTTTCTGATACTATAGAGGGTACTACGATCGCACTAAGGTGTATTGTGATTGAATTATCTCCTTTCGAGATTTGGTATTGCGATTGCACACCCTGGACTATGCTATTTTAATATCTTCTTTTAAGAGTAGGGATTGCAATTGCATAACCTGGACTGTAATAACGACCCTTATATACCTGATGGGGCTATAAATAAGCCCCTTAGTTCATGAAAATGCCTATTTCCACTCATTCTTTTGTGACAAAAGCCCTAAGTGAGTGTGATAACTCAAATTAAGTCTTGTGGGTGCTTTGGGAGCTTGTTTAATATCTATTATCTTGATTATTTTTCAAATTCAGGTATGATTTGATCACTTTCATGATAAATTTCTTATTTCTTGACCCAAAAGTCAAAATATCTTGAGGGCTTGATTTTAGCCCAAAATTATCATGGTTTTCACCAATTTCTTGAGGGTTTATGATGCCTTTACCATGTAAGAACATTGAGTTGACCTAAAAAATATGATTTTCATAAGTGGATCTCACTTAGGGTTTTTGGTGTTTTTTTATAATTCGACACACAATGTTATTCTCATAATGATGAGTAGATTACAATTTTTCTAGTGTGATGGCATTTTGGGATTATGAAGTGAAAACGAGCATTTGGTGAATTATTTAAGGATTTATATTAAGGCTTTGAGGTAGGCTTCTGTCTAATTCTGTTCATAAGATGCCGTGTGTTATATATTTTATGTGAATATGAATGTTAAGTTTGATTATGGGTGAAATGACTTAGTATTGAATATTGATAGTTCGAAATTAGATGAGTGTTTTTACCCTTAAGTTGAAATGCCTATTACCTTTTTTAAATCCTATTGCCTTCTCTCTAGATTGAACAAATTTTTGGAATAGATATAATATAATGGCAGTTTTTGTATGTTGTTTTAGCATTGTAATCATGGGTGGTATTTCTAACCTTACTTTGGCTATTATGGTGATCTTGGACTTTAATATAGGTGGAGTTGAATTAAATCGCCATATTTCTAGATAAAGTTCCTATGTTTGGATTTTCTATATCTTACTTGACATATAGAAGTTGAACTAGATATTGAACTAGATACCTTAAACTAGTTTGGAGTATAGATTGCCTAAATATGGAATTTTAGTATTAGAATTAGGTTCTTCCATCCTTCTTAGGCCATTACTTATTTTAGCCCATGCGGACTTACTGGCGGATATTAGGAATAATATAGACTAGTAAGCCATTAGTATAAGGTTACATTGCGATTTGGTGCCTCATTGAGTATTTTCTCGGGATAATGATAAATCGCTCATGCCCATGATATTTCCTCTTAGATATGATATTGGACCTTTAGAGATATGATTCTTTATAGAAATAATATTGGGCATAGAACGAATAGTTCTCCTTATAGGTGTGACATTTGCCTTATAGAGGTGATATTCCTCCTAGCCATGACATCTGACTTATATATTTAATATGCCTCCTAGATGTGAGATTCTTATAGATAGTATACCTCCTAGGTATGAGATTCTTATTGTATATTATGTCTCCAAGTGTGAGATGATAACAAATATGCTTATCGTTTGTAAGATATGTAATTCCTTATAGTTGTGCTATCACTCATGGATACAAGATGACTTACTAATATGTTTATTGATATGAGTTGCAGGTATGTAACTGGTCCAACAGCCGTGAATATGATGTTATAATTATTCCACACCCATTATTGAGCCCAAGGTTGTGTTAAGATATGAGTTGATCTTTTGGGAAGTGTTACCCCTTTTAAAGGATGTGATTTTAGATTATGAATATATTAATGATTATGGTTCCATTGAATGAATAATGGTGATGGAATTCACATATTCGGTACAGTTAGAATCATTGCATCAATGATTGATACATTAATATTGGATTATATTCTTATTATTGTTGTCATAAGATAATGGTTAAAGCCTACTTTCTATCCTAAATATGCATTTTTGCATTATAATAAATGGCTGCTTTTATAAGTAATTCATAGGTAAAAGAGGTTAATAATGATATTTTAAGGACTTGATCGAGATAATTTATGGTGTATGATTTGATACTACTAATTACTTCGGTTATGAGAGATTTTGACCCTTTTTACACTTTTATAATGATTTAGTCCTTCAATTCACTATGACCAACAAAATTTTGGATTTACACTCTTTTAGCCGTGGCATAAGTGAGTGCACCTAAATATATCTAAATACACATCTCTCTGGCATTGGATAGAGAAAGATGTTGTATTGATGATATAAATTATTATTAAACCTGATGAAAGTTATAATATTCCTGTTATGTATATATTCTTATTGATAATGTAACATTTATGATAAATGATAAATTATGGAAATATACTCTACCTTGCTTCTTATTTCATGATTATTTATTTTAACCCTCGTGGGGCTTGCTATTTACTTTAGCCATCATAGGGCATATTCTATACCTTATGACTTGTGGGTCTTGCTATTAACTTTAGCCCTGGTGTGGCTTGTTTGTTACCTTATCCCTCGTGGGGCTTGATATCTATTATTGATATTTATTTAGACATTATGATGGTGTGATGATACCGTACAAGGTCGTAGGTTATTGTGATGATGTGATGATACCCAACAAGGCTAGAAGATATTATAATGACGCATTAATACCCGACAAGGCCACAGGATTATTGTGATAATGCATTAATACAACAAGGTCAGAGGATGATTATATTGATATGCCTTTATATACATCTACCAGTTTGAGTCTGGCTATCCCTACGTATAGATATTATATAAATATACTTGGCAAGCCCAGAGGATGATTACAATAATGATGGGTATGATGATAATGGTTATGATGCTGATGATTATGGTATTATAAATTCTGTTGAATTCATTCTGCTCATTGCTTATCACCAATATACACCTATATCTATCAGCTTATATAGGAGGCTGCATAGGTATAGGTGATGATTCTGCTTTTTTGTGTCTTGTATGTTGATTGAACATTATGATCTTCGAACGGTAGGGGCACATGATAGGCTTGATTAAGTATTTGGGTATCCAGACTAGCCAATTACTCACATTGTTATCATCATTGTTATTATAATTGTCATTATCATTGTTATAATATTGTTATTGCTAGTTTATGAAAGATTGGTCATTTATTACGTATCGAGACTATAGGTTTTATTTTAACCTCTTTTATATTTTTGATATGTTACTATGCATGGCTATCTCAAAACTTGGTATATGGATTAGAACCCTAAGTTTTCTAGCACTACCTATTTTTATTGTTATGAAGTCTTAAGTAGCTAGTTAATGAGTTTTGCTATATTTCAAGTAGACATTGGTTATATACTTATATATATATATGTATATATATATATATATATATGCATACTTATCTATATGTAACTATGGTATTATCATATATCCCTTATTTCCGTTATTTAGTCAAATTATATATTTATTCATGGTCTTTGTATACTTTTATCTATCTTCTAACTGCTCTTACTTGCATTTTGTCTTGTAATATATGGTATTGTTTTGAGATTTCTAAGTATAGCAGGAATAGAACAATGTATTCTTACGACTTCGTTAAGCTTAATATGTTAGTCTATTGGACATGAAAAGGATAGTTTATCCTTATTGTGTCATTTGGTGTATTATATGGTTGCTAGAAATTTAGGTATAGTTTTCCATTCTGTTTATATGTTATATATATTTTTATCATATGTGGATCTCAATATGTAGTTGCCTAAAGAGTACCACATATTTTGTACACATAGAATAATTCTTCAACCTGCAGATCATAGTACGGGTTATCACCATTGATGTGTGCATTATATAGAGCAGCCATGGTTAAGAGACTTAGAGTGAGCTCATTAACTATTACTTATCTCTTTCTTACGTATTAGACCATTCTCTATGTTGTATTCAGAGATAACTTATTTCAGTTTATTTATTTGTACTTTACTTTGAAGTCTTTTTATCTAAAAGCTCTTGTACTGATACCACCAGGATTTAGGACTACATTATGTATTTGATTCATTTTTACATCTTTTCCATATTCTTTCCTTGTTCCTTTTGGGTAATCCATTACTAGTCGTTCCAGACTATGGATTTCTCTTTCCTACTAGTGGGTTATAATAGGCTCTATTATGACTCAAGAAATTTGGTCACGATAAATTGGTACCATATCCTAAGATTCACCAATACATTAGTACAAAAGCTAAGTATTAGTTTAGTCCTGCGGAACAGTGTAGAGACTTTCGTAGACTATCTTCAGGAGGCTACAGGGAAATTTTTAGAAAATTTATTTCTTGACTCCTTGGTGTGTCCACATTGCTATGAGCCTCAATCAAATTGTTTAACTCGATTCTTTCCAAAATAGACTATATAAGTTAGTCGATAGAGGCGGATGGAACTTTAATACTTTTTTTCAGAGCATCAGTGTAACGCCCCAATTTGCTAAACTGGAATATTACCCAATAACCATAACCCTGAGGGACCACAAGCTAACCCATGGCTGAAATTTATACCTGTACACTACATAATATAGAACAAAAATGTGGAATACATAATACTGTAAGGCCATAAGGCTCAAAACAAAATAATCATAACATGAGACTGGGGTATAGAATACCCAAAACAACTGTAATATTATTTGAAGTATAAATATACTAGTCTGAAAAGCCTCTAATATGACTGTCTGAATAAGGAGTTGATGAGACATGTCCCCAACTAGGTCCGACTAGCAAAACTGAACTGAAATAAACCATAACATAATTAATGATCATGCCTTTGAGTGACGAGGACTCACTGGTAGAACTCTGACAACTGAGATGCTACTGCTATAGCTGGTCAGGAAATCATTTATCTAAACCTATGATGTAACATAAAAGAAAGCACCATAGCGCGAATGGGTTAGTACAACTGAGAGTACCGAGTATACGAGTTAGGTAGGCTAAATGCAAAGGGTTTATATGCTGGAACAATGTTGACTGATATGAATGTGAGAACACATACGTACATAAGTAAGTGTGACTGAACTTATGACGATACGGACAATTGAGTCTGAATAATGACAATATGGGTTTACCTGTTCCAAGATACTATATGACTGCATTTACTTATATTGAGCTGTGAATCACTAATAAGTGAGGAATTGATACTGTATTACTGATACTTTATTACTGATAAAGGAATGATTGTTTATGGTAGTACTGATTATGAAGGACTGGTATAATTGACTGTATCTAATAGTCCTGAAACTGAGTATTGATAGCATGAGCTTACAAAAATCTAACATGACTGGTAAATGATTTTTGATGGCTGATATAGATGATAACATAAGTGACTATATCTGATAGCCTTGATACTGGATACTGATAACTTGGATGACTATAGCTGACAACCCTAAATCTGATGGAACTATCTGAGTTTCGTCCTATATCTGAGTTGAATATATCTGACAGTCCTGATATTCTGAAGAACTATTTGAGTTCTTTTACTGGGATTGAATGACTGAAACTGTAGGAGGTAGTAGTTTAACAGACATGCCCCATGTATGCTAATGTAGCTGAACTGGAGTCCAATCCTTGCCCTGATTGGAAGGGTGTCAATACCATGCCATGGGTAAAGACAAGTTTTGAGTAACCCTCAAATCTAGCATCTCCCCAAAAGAGAACGACGGATGTCCACCTTATCAACCCTAAAGCTGGCAGTGTTGATGTCTCAACCTAGGCTAGATGTATAGTTCAGGAATACAAGGATGGCTGCTAAGAATCACACCCTCATCTGACAGTGTGTGTTCCCATCCTTGGGATCTCTCGGTACTAACTTCTACTCCTATCCGAATAGACATTGAGGATCACTGACTGAACTAATTAACCGAACTGACTAACTAGACTGATAGTGTTGTTTAGCTGAGCTAAGATATATTTAATAAGTTCCGTCCAAATACTACTGAGATCTGAGGACTGACTGAGAGAACTTAAGTTACTGAGTACTGGGTAGAACAAGACTGGTACTGAGTTGACTTAATTTCCATTAACTGATGAAATTACTACTGATGTCTGGTAACTAAGAGTTTATGAGATTATTGAGATTTCCTAAGTCACATGGATGACTGAATTCTACTGAGCATGGCTTGACTGAGTATATCGTGACAACATAATTTGTCTTTAGGCACACAACTTTATTTTTTGGGTACAAGTACCCCCAGGACTCAATGGAAGGAAACTGACACACATAACTGACTTGATCATAAGAATAGAGTCCACAATTCACCATATCATAAGTAGGGGATTTCATACGACACATGGCTATCATATTCGTGGTCATGAAAAGAGAATACATATAACAAGTAAATATTTGCATAAATTCAATTTCATGAGCGTTCCCTATTACAACAACAATGCGTAACAATTTGCATGGAAATAATGTCGAACATAAGCATAGAAAATGGATTAGTCATTTAGGACCTATTATGTCATAAAAGCATGATTTCTAGTCTCTTAGATATTTTCACAAATACCGTACATGCAAATCTTTAGCATAGGTGGATTCATCAAGATTACAAGTATTCAATTACCAATTTTAGATGTTTATACATCATATACCACCATGTTTTCATACAAACATACTAAGATCCCATCGTGGGCATCATGAAATTTCAACAACATGATCATCAACCACCAACATCATAAATATAATAATACATAATTTAGAAGATGATTTTTTTGAGCCTTATGGATAAAAGGATTCCATAAATCAACACACCCAAACCTTAGATTGCGATTCTTGGAAGATTGATGGAAAGATTCTTGAAATTAAATACCCAATTGAATACCATCTTCTTGTTCTTGAGAGAAAATGGAAGAAACGAGTGTATTTTGGTTTAAAATGGGGTTAATTCCGTTTTTATGGGTATATATGGGGTGGGACATGACCAAAATACCCTTAAGAAATGAAAAAGAGATGCAGTTGTCCCTCTGTTGACTGTCTGACAGGTTGAAGTCAATTGATTATAACTTTTTACTCAGATGCCCAAATTGGATGAAACCAATTGCATTGGAAAGAATACTATCATATCTTTCATTTGATATATATCATCTCTCATAGTCATTATATACTGGTAGTTATGATAGTTTGAATTTGATCCTGAAATACTAAAATAAAACTGGGCAAGCACTGGCGTTAGCTGGTGCCGCGGGCTAATCGCCTGGGGATTCTGTTTTAGGCACCCAAATATGCCCTTACGCTTCTCCAAAAATTATGAAACTCAGCTGAGATATACTATGAGATTTCCCGATCATAACACAACTTGAAAATTTAGAAACGGAAGTCGAGAATGTCTCCAAATAAATCCCCAAAGATTGGAGGTCTAAAATAAGACTAAGACTTGAATCTTGAACACTTAGCAAAATTTTTATAAGTCTTGGGATCCTTCATGGATATTTATGAGCTGAATTTGACATGTAATTTTGTGGGGTATTACAATATCTCCCCCTTGGGAACATTAGTCCTCGAATGAGACTGATTGAGAGGGGAAAAATGATAAACTGGAGTATGTACAAGACATTCACTACTGAGACATGAGTTCATGACTTACATGAATGAAAATTGAGCATATTATACTGGTTTATGAATAAAGTATTGCTTGCTCTAATGAACTGAGTTTCTCAAAATGAGAATGCATATTTGATGCATCATTGAAAAGCTAAATCCATGCATATCTGATGCATGATTATTTGTCCGACATGATACATGAATGAATGACGTAAAGCACTAATAAGTTGATCACGTATATCTGATATGTGAATATATGAATAAACTGGCTTATGAACATGCGACTGAATATGTAATGGTAAAAGATACAAAATTTGAACTGAAAACTGTGCATGAAACTAAATACCAAGTTTTCTACTAAAATATAAACATGAGAAGAGTAAGTTCAAGAAACACTATTACCTTGAACTTAAAATACCAATGAGTCTGATATCAATTACTTAATATGCAAAAGTAGGAACATGAGGACATAACTGAGCCTGGAACATGATACATGAACTGAATTGAGTCTGTAATGCATGACATGGATGGAGTATCGTATTGTGGATTAAACTGAGCGATTGAGTACATGGCTTACTGCTAGTTTTGGAGTTAGAAGGTTGGTTCATAAGTATCCCTTCCTCCAAGATAGATTCATCAAAGAAAATGACATATTTAAATTATGAAAGCTCGGGGGTTATAGTGTTTCTCTCCCTTGGGACACTATGTCCTTTAAAGAATGCTGACTTGACTAAGATACTGAGAAAAACTGAGGTGATGCACAAGGTACTTACAAATTGAGTCATGACTGAATATCTAAGATCTAAAACTGAGACATGATGCATGAACTGAGCCAAACATAAGTGCATAAATGCACTAACTTATCTGATTAACTAAAAGACTGATAGTTAAATAATGTGTATGGAAGACTTAATTGTACTTAATCTGAATAGCTAGGCTGAGGCGATTGAGTGTCATGGGTATAAGAAGGGACTGACGGAGTAACATGAGGTAACTTAGCATAGATTTCTTGAAAGTTGTATTGTTTGAAAATATAGGACCAAGCATATTATATGAGTTGGAAACATTCCATAGAATGAGGTATGGAACTACCTATAACTGAGTAGCTGATAACTTAACGCAGTGGTCAAGCAAGTTTGAAACCAAACTGAGTTTTGGAGATGAGCACTGATCTGAAGCTGACATCCTATCTAATGCTCTAACTAGAACCCATACTGGTGCTGGGTTCAAATAATTGAATACTGATAACTAAAGTATATACTGATACTAAAGTACTGAATCTTGATAGCTGAGTAACTGATTACTGATAGTCATAGTCTTGTAGAACCGTTTCAGTCCTTTACTAAATATTAACTACTGAGCTAATGCTGTATCTGAGGACTGGCGGATGGAACATCGACCCCATGGATTTATCGAGGAATCTAAACTTAGAGTATGCATGACACATTATGAATTTATATGATCATTAGGAGCGTAACATGGATCCCAAGGACAAATTATACCATAGACTGAGTTACTGAAGCACTGATAGCTAAGTAACTGGTAATTGAATTATTGATAGTTACGTGAGGGGTCCTGACATAAGTCATGGATCTGAACCTACAATCATACTCTGCACTTTCACAACTTCTAAGTACAACCCCTTGTTAGCCAATTTCATTCATACTAACATGATGTTAAAGCCTATCTGCATAACTACATCCTTATGTAAAATAAACATGGAACAATCTTTTCTTAACATGAAACATTTACCCTCTTTCATCTAATCAACTGTTCATCACTATACTATTTCACAAGGAGAGGATTCTGAAGGATTAAATTAGGAGGACTTGAAGTATGAATGGATACTAGATGATCATGAAACATGACTAAAACTTTCAGAAATAGAATATTAACAACATATTTTTTTACGAAGAAGGTATGAACTGATAGTATACATGACATAATCTGAATTTATCTAATTTATATGGGAAAAGCATAAGTCATGAAAATTGAGTATACTATAAAGCATGACATATCTACATGAGTCACGAGCTGCATGACCTAAGTTTAAAGTTTTCTGAATTTGTGGGATGTGATTTGTCACACTGAGGGAGATAGAGCTGAACCCCTTATGCTAGGAACTAAAGGCGTACATGATCCCATGGAAAGTGCATAAAAGTAAGTTGTGTTCATAAAACATGATTCGTACTGTGGAGTAAACTAGAACTCTTTATGCTGGGAACGAAAATCATGTATGATTTATGGGGAAAAATAAATGAGAATGGTTCATGACCATAGAGTTTAAATACAACTGCTGAGTGGGTTTCGTGATAGCTGAGGAGAAAAACACTGCACTGAGATGAGAATGGGTCAGGAATCATCTGCCCTTACTAATTTCTATTCATACCGGTACTATCACTAAAATTTGATTGCCTGACTTGGTTACTTGATCTACTATCACATAATTATATTTTGTTCGACACCTGCTTGTCTAAATAAACACATGATCTGCTGCAGTTTCCTCATATACTACTAACATCACATCCATACTTTCATACCTAATTTTAAGTCAATAGACTTACATTCTTTCTTGCACTGTTCAAGCCTACTAATTGGTATAACTATCCCCATGAATACATGATCTAATAAATATAAATAATACTATCCCAACTCTACTACTGCTAAGCTTCTGAGTTTAAGCTTCTAACTCTAGGTCTATGCTATCATAGAATTCTGAGAAGGGATCTGTTGGTATATCTAGATTTGGGTGTGAGAAGAAGTTCTCATTATCATGAAGGAAATCTGTATAACTTTGGAACAGAACTGGACTGATAGGGCATTCTTGAGTTTGCAACCTATCCCATAACAAATGGTAGGGACTGTCTGAGAAAGCCCTAACTTTAGGAACTTGAGTTCACTATTTCTTTTACCTTAAAAGTAAGATGGGTTTTACATGCGTGGAGCATGATGAAAATCTATAAGAGTTTTCTTAGAAAACCTTTCTTTAGCACGATCTTAGACATGAAAGAAGAGAAACTATTTCTTAAACACCTCATAGCCTCCTGCACATAAGTGTGGTGCACAACACAAATATGTACAAAACTCTACTAGATGTTTCTTTTAGACTTTCTAGGACACTTTGAACCTTAGGCTCTGATACAAAGTTTGTAATGCCCCAATTTGCTAAACCGGAATGCGACACGATGCGTATGATCCTGAAGGACCATAAGATAACCCATGGCTAATATCTGTACTTGTACACTGCATAATATAGAACATAAATATGGAATACATAATACTTTAAAGCCATAAGGTTCAAAACGGAATAATCATAGCATGAGAGTGGGGTATAGAATACCTAAAACAACTATAATACTATCAGAAGTTTGAACATACTAGTCTAAAAAGACTCTAACATGACCGTCTGATTAGGTAGTTGAAGGGACATGTCCCCAACTAACTCCGAATACAAAATTGAACTAAAATAAACCATAACATAAGTAACAATCATGCCCTCGAGGGACGAGGACTCACTGCTGGAACTCTAACTATTGAGATACTACTTCTACTGCTTGTCAGGAAATCATGTTTCTAAATCTATGGTGTAACATTAAAGAAAGAACCATAGCGCAAATGTGTCAGTACAATTGAGAGTATTGAGTATACGTGTAAGGTAGGCTAAATTCAAAGGGTTTGTATGCATGAACAATGCTGACTAATATGAACGTGAGAACATATACATACAGAAGTAACTACTATTGAACTCGTAATAATACTAACTACTGAGTTTGAATACTGACAACATAAGTTTTACCGGTTCTGAGATACTAAATGACTGTATTTACTGATATTGATTTGTGAATCACTAATAAGTAAGGAAGTAATACTGTATTACTGAATACTAGGAGACTGATACTTTATTACTAATAAAGAAATGGTTGTTTCTGGCAGTCCTAATTATGAAGGACTGGTCTAATTGACTCTATCTGATAGTCCTAAAACTAAATACTGATAGCATGAGTTTACTAAAATCTAAAATAGCTGGCAAATAATTTTTGATAGCTGATATAGCTGATAACATGAGTTACTAATCTGATAGCCTTGATACTAGATACTGATAATATGAGTGATTGTAGCTGACAACCCTAAATTTAATGGAATTATTTGAGTTTCATACTATATCTGAGTTGACTCTATTTGATTGTCCTGTTTTTCTGAAGAACTATCTGAGTTCTTTTACTGAGACTAAATGATTCGAAATGTGGGAGGTAGTAGTTTAAATGACATATCCCATGTATACTAGTGTAGCTGAACTGGTGTCTAATCCTTTCCCTGATTGGAAGGGTGTCAATACTATTCCACGGGTAAAGAAAAGTTGTGAGTGACCCTCAAATCTAGCAGTGTCCCTAAAAGAAAACGATAGATATCCGCCTCATCAACCCTCAAGATAGCAGTGTTGATGTCTAAACCTATGCTGGCTACATAGTTCTAGAATGCAAGGATAACTTCTAAGAATTACACCCTCATCTGACAGTGTTTGTTCCCATCCTTGGGTTCACTCAGTGCTAACTTTTACTCCCATCTGAAAAGATACTAAGCATGACTGACTGAACTGATTAACTAAATTGATTAAATGGACTGATAGTATTACTTAGTTGAGCTAATCTATATTTAATGAGTTCAATTGGCTGACGGAATACAACTGAGATCTGAGGACTAACTGAGAGAACTGAAGTTACTGAGTACTGAGTAGATTGGACTGGTACTTAGTTTACTGAATTTCCATTAACTGAAGAAATTACTACCGATGTCTGGTAACTGACTGAGTTCATGAGATTACTGAGATTTCCTGAGTCATATGACTGAATAAATTCTACTAAGCATGGCTTAACTGAGGATATCGTGACAACATGACATGGATCTAGGAACACAACTATATTTTTTAGGTATAAGTACCCCCAGGACTCGATGGAAGGAAACTAACACTCATGACTGACTTGATAATAAGAATAGAGTCCACAATTCACAATAACATAAGTAGGGGATTTCATACTACACATTGTTATCATATTCGTGGTAATGAAAATGGAATGCATATAACATGTAATTACTTTCATAAATTCAATTTCACGAGAAATCCATATTACAACAGCAATGCGTAACAATTTGCATGGAAATCATGTTGAACATAAGCATAGAACATGGACTAGTCATTTAGGACCTATTATATAATAAAAGCATGATTTCTAGTCTCTTAGGTATTTTCAAAAACACCTTACATACATCTCTTTAGCATAGGTTGATTCATAAAGATTACCAGTATTCAGCCACCAATTTCATATGTTTATACATCATATACCACCATAGTTTCATACAAACATACTAAGATCCCATCTTGGGCATCATCATATTTTAACAACATGATCTTCAACCATCAACATCATAAATATCATAATACATAATTTATAAGATGATTTTTTTGAGCTTTATGGATGAAAGGAATCGATAAATCAACACACGCATACCTTAGTTCGTGATTCTGGGAAGATTGATGGAAAGATTCTTGATATTAAATCCCCAATTAAAAAGCATCTTTTTTTTCTTGAGAGAAACTGGAAGATATAAGTGTATTTTGGTTGAAAATGGGGTTAATTCCGTGTTTATTGGTATATATGGGGTGGGAGATGACCAAAATGCCCTTAAGAAAAGACAAAAAGATGCAGCTGTCCCTCTGTTGACTATCTGACAGGCTGAAGTAAATTGATCATAACTTTTTACTCAAATGCCCAAATTGGATGAAACCAATTGCATTGGAAAACATACTCTAATAGATTTCATTTGATATATAGAACCTCTCACTGTTCATAATATACAGAGAGTTATGATCATTTGAAGTTGACCCTAAAATGCTAAAAAAAAATTGGGCAAGCACTGGAGTTAGCAGGCGGCGCGGGTTAATCACCCGAGGCTTTTATTTTGGGCACCCAAATGTGCCCTTACGCTACTCCACAAATTTTGAAACTCATCCAATATATACTACGATCTTTCCCAATAGTAACGCTTCTTGAAAATTGAAAAATGAATCTTGGTAAGGTCGCCAAATAAATCTCCAAAGTTTGGAGGTCTAAAATAAGACTAAGTGTTGAATCTTAAACACTTAGCGAAATTTATCTAAGTCTTGGGATCTTTCATGGAGCTTTACGAGATGAATTTGACACGCAATTTTATGGAGTATTATAATTAGCTCAGTATCAAACTAGAGAGTTATAGAAGGATATCAAAGATCTTCAGCATCAGCCTAATGATTTGAGCCCAACTTATTATCTAGTAAAGCTCACGACTACTTCAGCTCTTTGAAGTTTAGGAAAATTGATTTGAGTCAAGTTGCAGATTTCTCCTATCCATGAATTACATTTGATTTGGTATTAATTTCAGAAGTGAAGATCCTTTTTGTTAGAGTGAAACTTTATTTGCAGTCTTTTAGTCCTGCATAAATAGTATTTTGGACTATGAGTGGTTCTCATACTAGTCATGATGATCACAGTAGGTATAGTCCCTATTAAACCTTGCAATATTTTTAGTTGTATAGAGTGCTCTCAGTGTTAGCTAGGAAGCCATTTAGGCACTGTTGTGTTCTCTTAATGTTGGGATTTTGGCTTGTTACAACTACAAAGAGGTCGACTATTGGTATAGAGAGTGTCCCCAATGTGGGATTACTAGTCTTCCAGCTAATTCAAATCAACCTTATGAACATTGTAGCACCTTAAATTAGAGATATTACGCTTAACACCATAGTGGATAATTTAGTTGGTTGATTTGAGTTTTGACCAATTAAGAATTACTCTTCCTTAGCCCCATCAAGCTTGTGATTTTGTATTTCACCATGATAGGTATGCTTTTATTTTTCTGCATTTATCTTTGATTATGTATATTGGATATTTCATATTGATTGATGACTATATGCCGTGATAAGATCAATTGGTTATTGTGTGCCTTTTGATTGAATTCATGATTATGCGACTACTCCGTTGCTTATATCTTTTAGTAGTGGATGTGGTTGATCTATATTGATATTTGCTCCCTATAGGTGTAGCATTTGGGTTCGAGTTTCATTTATCTTGACCTTTGGCCCTTGAGTAGTACATGGTATTGATGTCCTTTTTTGTGTCACCTATTGATTATATTATTATTGATATTAAAATCACTTGTTGAGGATAACGACATTATTTTATATTATTACTTAAAGTAATTGATCGTCACTGGGAAAATATTTAAATTAGTGTTATCTAGTTAGAATTCTATTCCTTAAAATTTCTATTCATTAGCTTCGTGAGCTATAGCCCGTTTCGATGATTTTTTTAGATAGCGAGGTAAGGCTGGTTGGTTTTATCTTTTTTATGCTATGCTAGAATTATTGGGAGTGGATTATAGTATTAAAGGTAAGTTGACTTATCTCTTTTTTAGATAGCGAGGGGAGTTATCGTCGTTCTATTATGGTTCTAGAGTTGGGAGTTTGGTTATACTGTCCATTCTTGAGTCTGATACTTTTAGACTTCCCCCTTGTGTGCCAAAGCTTTCTCTTTGGTATCTCTTTTTAAATAGCCCAGTTTTGGGCTTTACAAGATTTGATCTATTCTTTGATTATGGCTATTTTATTGCCCAATAATGGTTGGATTTTGATATCGAGATTTCCTGGATTCATATTACAGATTCATTAGGTTCGTCTTTTAATGATGGTTTTCCCATGTTTGTTGTGTGGAGTTGGATGCTTCATTATTTCTATGATGTTATTCATGTCTAGAGTTGTAACACCGTAAATTTTTGTCCTTGAAAAGTCCCTGAGCTTTTATTTCACTGCACTGACTACGATTGACTATACGAATTATAAGGTATTTATATAGGTCATATGACCCAAGTCATAGCCTTACAAGTGAAGTTTACCTTTGCTTATTCATTGGTTATGACATAAGCCCAAAGATTCATAAGTACTCAATACGATTTATAAGGTACCAATCATAGGGTGACTAGTGTAATTGCCCAAATATTTTTTCTTGATTACGACTTGGACCCTACGAGTCATTAGGCGACTTGATGAGTCAAGTGGTGTGAGTCCTTGGGTCACCAGAGAGGGTCCTTTAGCTACTATCTAGGACTCAAGGTGACGATCCGTAGTATATCCTTACGAGTTATAGGGTTACCCATCATCACCACCGACAAATTTTTAGCTTTTAATTAAGCATAATATGGAAATTTCCTTCTTTCCCTATTTAAGACCCATGAACTTTAATTAAGGGTAATATGGACATTTTTTTCATAATTAAGACCCATGACCTTCAAAAACACAAAACCCTATTTTTAATACTTATCAATCACAAACACTCTCTCAAACTCTCAAATTCCCGATTCAAAGACAAGGCTAGGGTTTTATGAAATTAGTCATCTTAGGATCTAAAAGAATTTTATCTTTAAATTTCTTGGGGATTAGGGCATGTATCTCTCTCCCAAAGCTTAGGATTTCATTATTGAATGAATTAGATTGATATTCACATGGTTTGGATATTGAGTTTTGAATGATCGGTTGAAGGTTTTGGGTGTAACTTGTTTAAATATTTTCCAATGATTTTTATGGATTAATTAAGTGTTAAATTAATTATTTGTAAAATAATGGGGGTGCATGGGAATAATGAATAAAATAAGGGTACACAAATTCTCCAAATTTGCAATTAATAGAAATAGGGGTACAAGTATTCCCCAAATAATTGGATTTTGATATTGAAATTAATGAGAACCCAACCCACTTGCATATTTGATTTTGGAATGTGAATATTCATTTGGATGGGACTACTTTTCTCAAAACTAATGCATTGCATAAAAATATAAATGGATAATAATAATCTTAAAAACCTCGGGGTGTATAAGGATTCACCTAAGTTATTTTAATAATAGAGTCTAGGGTTACGAGGATTTCACCAAGTGATGTCTTAATGGAATTTTCTTACAAGATAGAGTTGGTATGATAACACCTTTTACTGACACCTTAATGATTGACTCTGTGAACTAATGGATGGGTTAAGTGTTAAATGTTTTAATTAGGATTAAAAGGATTGTGTAGCTAGTCATGAAGGTAGAGTTTTCGAGGGACTAATACTAGAAACTCATATTTCTCAATGTGAGGTTTGGTCTAGATGACTTTGTGCTTATGTCATACTATATGTACATTTGTATCATAGATGGCATAGGGTACGAGGATTTCGCAACCTTCTATGATATCTCCTGTTTGTGCTGCTAACATGCCTTAGGGACCGACCAGGGGGTGACAACTGGACCCATATAGCCTGTGGGTTGTTACTAGGATGGTCACACTACATAGTCTAGGCTAAGGATTTAACGTGTTCCCTCTGCCAGTATCTTTATCTATAAACGGATATGCATATACTTATAATTATGCCAGTGAAAAAGTTTTGAATTTGTTTTGGAACAATAATATTATTTTATCCCTTTATGCTTGAGTTACTTGCTAGTTCTCAACCTGCTAACCATCTACTTATATTGTATCCCATAGAATGCAGGACGCAAAGACACTTTTACTTTTTTTGCATAGTGATTGGATTTTGGCGTCGCAGCAGTTAGCATGAAGAGGTGAGCTTCCATTCTCCAAAAGGACTTTATTTCAATGTTTTTCTATTCTTTTATGTCATAAACTATTTATATGGTTTCTTTAGGCTATCCTATTAGGCATTTCCGGACTTATATTATACTCAGTTTTGTCGTAGAGGCTTTGTGGATTGGTGCGAATTGGGATGTGGTGAAAATTCTTAAACTCTTTTCTGAGTTTCCTATCATTCTATATGTTTGGAACTCATTATATGTTTGGAATTAATCCGCTACTAGCTATATTGTTTTTTGTTTGTCTGGACAAAGAGGGTGCTCTGCGATCCTCGATGGACTTAAGATACTTGTCACTGCTAGGCCTTTGTTTGGGTCATGACCAATCTAGTATTATAGCCTAGGTTCATGGTCCATTAGGTGACCATAAATCCCTTTCAAGTAGATTCTCCTTTATGAGTATGTAGACGCGCCACACTTATAAGGGAGAGGGTACGAGGCATTAGGAGTATTTCTCTTTCTTTTTGCTTTATTATTGGGATATAGAGTCTATGTCCTTGAATCTCCTTTAATTCCTATTTGTTTATATTTCATTGTATGCCTCATAGAAGATCTGATGCTCATGGAAAATCCTCTATCCTTCTTGAGGACAATGGGGAAGGAACTCACCTAAATATAGGGTACAAACCTAATCTAGGGTCACACCATCTAATTGCCTTCATTGAGTTCCACCGATCCCCACTGATCTTTCTCCTGCTTATGAAACTCATAATCTATCACCTCAACGAATTATTACTATTGTTGAGTCACAGCGCTATATACATATGTCAACCTTATTGGTGACATCTATGTCAAGTCAGTTAGATCTTGTTGGTGCTTCTGTGATTTCTGCTGAGGTTACTCGAGTTGGCCAATTAATTAGGCTCAATCCTTCGACCTTTACTGACTCTAAGGTTGAGAAGGATCCTCAAGGTTTCATAGATGAGATGAAGAATATCTTAAAAGTTATACATACTTCTGACTGTGAAGGTGTAGAGTTTACTGCATATCAGTTGAAAGATATGGCATATCAGTGGTATGAGGAGTGGAAGAAGTTGAGGGTAGATGTTTCTAATTAGGCTATGAGGGAGGACTTCTTGAGTGCCTTTCTTGATTGTTTCTTTCCTCAAGAGTTAAGGGAGGAGAATGTTGAGGAGTTCTTGAATTTGATTCAAGGCAAAATGACTTTTAAGGAGTTTGACTAGATAGTTAGCCGGATGTGGCGTTATGCTCTAGACTTGGTGTCTAAAATAAAGGCTAGAATTAGGAAGTTTACTTCTTGCTGATCTCGAGATTCAGTGACAGAGTGTAAGGCAGCAATGCTGAATCATAATATGGATATCGCTAGACTTATGGTGTATGTGCAGCAAGTCAAAGAGGAAAAGAAGAAGCAAAAAGATATAAGAGAAAGGCAAAGTAAGAGGTTTAAATATTCGAATCAAGGTGGAGGTCAACATTAGAGTGGTAGAGATGTACAACAGTGTTCCACGATGAATTTGAGAAGTTATAACTTTTGCTCGATGATTAGTGCTCCTTATCCAAAGCTATATGGTGATCGCCATTTCTAGGCTGACAGTGGGTTTAAGGCACAATATGCTAGTCTCAGGCTAGTGTAATAATATAATACCCAACCTATCTTCCTTGGACATTTTGTGGTTAGTCTCATCATGGTTTCTCGGGTGATGAGATGAAGCACCATTTTACTATGGTAAACCTGGACACATGTCGAGAAATTCTCCCGTGGGTATGATTTGTTCTAGGAATAATTAGGCCCCTGTTACTACTTCTTCAGCTCCTGCACGAATGGGTGTTGCTTCTAGTATCGGCCCTATTTGAAATCATTTATATGCTCTTCCTACTTATTTGGACTCTGAGTCCTCCCTTGATGTTGTTACTAGTACATTACAACTATTTTCTCTTGATGTGTATTATATTCTTTATCCACGGTCTACTCTTTATTATGTGACCCCTTATATGGTTGTTCATTTTTGTTTTTGTCCCAAAAGTATTTCAGACCCCTTTTATAAGTCTACCCGGTAGGTTATTCTATGGTTTCTAGATGATTTTATAGGGGTTGTGTGGTATCTATCTCTGTTGTATTTTATAGAGTTGGATATGCTAGATTTTGATGTTATATTGGGGATAGATTGGCTTCATTTATTCTAAGTCTTACTAGACTGTCAGACCAGTAAAGTCAATTTCAAATTTCCTAATGAGGCCAGTTATTGAATGGGAAGGGAGTTCCCTAGTGCCTAAGAGAAGGTTCATTTCTAATCTTAGAGCCCGAATGTTAATTTCTAAGGAGTTTCTTTATCACTTGGTCCAGGTTAAATGTTTTAACTCGGAGGGTCCTTCATTGCAATCCATTCCTATGTTTAACTAATGAATTTTCTGAGGTCTTTTGTGATGATCTTGCTGGTAATTCTCCCTATAGGGAAAATGATTTTGGATTGACCATCTACCTGATACCCATCCTATCTCTATCCTTTGATAACACTTAACTTACAATTCTATTTAAGTGCAAAGCAGTCGACAACAATATAATTACCCGACTTTGATTCAGTGTCTAATCCATGAGGCACAATTTCAGTTGCAATCTAATTAGATCAAAATAGATTAAACATGCTAAAATTAAAATGTAAAATATAAATATATAAAAATTTGGGGGTTTCAGTGAGTATCAAACTATTGTTTATTCACGGACTTTTAAAGGACTACTTCGGGGCTACAAATAATTAGAGTATAATCAATTAAGTGTGGATATTGTGGTTATGTCTTAAAAAGGGAAGCTAGTATGTGGGTACAAGACAATCAACATTAATTTTTATCTTGAACATATTAGGGTAGGATTGGTTAGAAATTACGATACTAGCCTTTCGTCAAAGTACAAAACTATCACTCATGGATTTCTTCAAATACTTTATGGGTGCATTCAACTAAACATCACAAATTCCAAATTCAACATCCTTATTTCTAGGATGTGCCAATGACATAGAAATTCCACAATCTATGATTGTTTCTAAGACAACAAAAAGAGAAAAGATAGTATGTAAGTAATTTTTCGCAAAGTCTTATGTCACCTACAACCCCTCTTTCAAGGATAGTTGATGGATCTATGTTACCCACATCCCTTTGCCAAGGATGATGTGGGTATTAGGAGAATTGAGAATTCCACCAACAAATTCTATGTTATAATCAAGCATTTGTAAAACCAAATTAACATAACCTAATAATTGATGATAACAAATGCAACACACACATATTTTAACCTTATTCTAACATAACCCCAAGAGGAAGAACTAGCTAATCATAAGATAAATAAACAAATATATACCCAAAATCTCTATCGATATGATTTATGAAAGAATAAGTGGATGCTACTTCATACTTTGAACTTTAACAAATCTATAGTGGGAGTTTTCTAATCCTGAACTTAGATGTTACTTCAGTGTATTCTTCACCCAAAATTAATACAATAATCGTCCTCAAAAAATGAAACCTAAGAAGTAGACAAAGTTCCAATAATTAGGAATTGATGGATTCTTCCCAAAGAGATAGGATTTGAGTCTCTCAAGGAAATTTGGGAACAGCTGTGTGCATTTACATCTTTGCCCTGTGCTAATTTTTTGATAGGCCATGACCATATAGGTGTGTCCGCATTCATGGATACTGTGACAGCATTAAATCCACGTGATCACGGTATATTGACCTTCTTGACTGAACGTGATCGTTGTCCTCAGACCGCGATCGCGGTAACTGAGGCTATTTTCTGCTCAAGGTCTTCAAACTGTACTTCTTTCCTTTTTTTGATATTTTTTAGCTCACATCCATATATTTTTATCTCATTACCTATGTGCCTACAAAAATTAGATATTAATGCATTTAGTCACAAATATGTCTCACTTATTGATTCAAAATATGGTAATTTGCATGGATGTTGACTTTGAATGATTGGTAAATTCACCCCTCATCAACACCTCCAACTTAAAGTTTTTCTTGTCCTCAAACAACATTACATCTTACCTTGAGACAATGTACATTTATGCCCGTATAGATGACCCAATGATCACAATGATATCAAGCTTAGTTACTACCTTTAGTAGCTCTTAAATGGGTAAAGCAATTCTCTCAACAACCCTAAACATTAATCACAATAATGAAGGATGCAAAATACTTCAAAGAGAAACAATAAAACAATCACCAATACACTAGAAATGACTCACTTATTGATCTTAATTACACTATACTCAATTTGACTCTTTTCTTGGAAGATGACAACATTACCCATCTCAACTTGTTCACATGCCTCCCCAAAAGAATGAAAATTCCACAATCTAAGCTATCAAATATGCAATAAGAAATTGAAGTGCAAAATTCTCTCCATCACAAGACCTCTCTATGGTAACAAGTGTCATACCACAGGCCTGCCCCTATTTCCAATCACCTCTACAATGAAAGTAAATGATTTGAGATCTCGAAGGGCTTGTTGAGCTTGTAACATAGGTTTGGGGTAAGGTAGGATATAATTTAGGAACAACAATGCTACACCATCCTGGAAAATCTATATCACATTTTCTTTTATGTCTTAATCTTGCAAATTTTACAATTTTTTCTTCATTGGGTCCTTTATTGTTTTACTCAATTTCTCTCAATGGTTAAGCTCATTAGAATTCACTTACAATTTTGTGGCCCAAAGTTACTTCCTTCAATATTCATCAACCCCAACTTAAGCTTTTAGCCTCAATTTACATTTTTAAGTTCAAGAAGGGTATGGTTCAAAAGAGGGATAAAAATTGAATGGCTCACAAATTGTAATGTGTTTCCTAAAGAAAGGTCCAAAGGCTCAAAATGGATGACTAGGGATGACATCTATGATTGGGTAGGTATTTAGGCTAAGTCGACTTCCACTATCACAAAGATGGCCTAAGATCATCTCACCAGGAAAATACAATGGAAATTTAGCGTTAGGTGACTAATGGGGAAAGTTCTAGATGACACCAATATATGTGAGATTGATTCAAAACAACCCACAGCACATGGAATGTAAATTTTCTAATGGGTCTTAATTTCTATTTTCATTAGAGAAATAATGGTGTATCTATCAATTTTCATAAACCAAAATTTTTGGAGTCACAAAAAGAGAAAAAGTTTTATTACAAGGTAGCTCGCGTCCATGCACTTGATTTTTGAAAAATTTTTGGACGGACAGGGGGTGTTTGCTATAACATTTGCATCACACAAATTTTCTTACCATGGCATGAACCCAAGCCTTTGCCTTACATTTTAGCTTTCATACGGGCAAACTAACTATATGACTACTCCATTTTTCCATAGGTATGAATGTGATCCCGAATAAAAAATGCCACAGGTACTTAGACATCCCTTGCATTTGTGACCTTGCTTCCACAAGTACTCAGACTTCCCCTACATCTAAGGCTCAAAAAAATAATACGACTCTTTTCCCTTAAAAATTTCATCACTCAATCTATCATAGGGACAAACTCATCCAATATCATCACAACTAATATTAAGATAAAGTAAAATACAAAATTAAAAAAAGACAAAATAACTAATCTATGAAATGTGGGCATCATTAATGTGCCCAAATTATTCAACACAAAATAAAATAAAAATCATCCCAAATGTCATCAAAATATCCATAAAATATCGAGATAATACAAATTCAGGGTCTAGCACCCCCAACTAAAAACCTAGCAGTGCCCCCACTACATAATTAATAAAGTAAGAGTAAAGGGTGCTCGCTAAACCTACATCATATGTTGCTCTCTCTTTCTGACTTTGCATCACCACCAGTCTCAGAACCTAA
This sequence comes from Capsicum annuum, assembly GCF_002878395.1. NCBI lineage: Eukaryota > Viridiplantae > Streptophyta > Magnoliopsida > Solanales > Solanaceae > Capsicum > Capsicum annuum. The sequence goes on from NW_025893204.1 coordinate 434,593, forward strand.
CCACTTAGCATAGGCCTCATTATCACCCCTTACTCTTGGATAAGGTAATCAGTTACGGGGTTATAGGACCTTCAATAGGCCCTTAACCGCCTTTCATATCTTCCTAAAGAACTTGTACCTCTTCTTCTCCCTCTTCTTTATATTCTTATGGGAGTCTTAAAACTCCCTGTGAGACTTCGCTAATGCTTATTATACCCTCTCAATATCATACTAGTATAGAATTTTTTCTTCAAATATGCATTTAATGAAACATGTGGGGAGCTTGATTTGGTTAGATATAATACCCCAAAAAATCCAAACCAATATTAGCACCATGTTTCGATCCCATGCATAGTACATCATGATTATTTTATAGTTTTATGAGTAAGTTAGATGTATATTAAGGCTTTAAATAACTCCCATCTATCAAATAAATCAAAATATTCTTTATCAATTGAATTCTTAGGAAGGATATTATAATAGTCAACTTCAATTAAACATATCTCTCGTTGTACTACAAATTTTTGAGCTTATGAATCACCAATAGACAGATAATTGAATTATATTTCAAACAATACCAATATCGCCAAAATACGATATTAGAGCAAAAAGTTATACCATTTTACTTCAGCATGTCATCCTGGAAATTAAGTGATGACCTCTCTGATGACTTATTATATTTTTGATGACCTGTCTGATGGCATATCATATTTTAGATGACATATCATCCATTTCATCAAGCTTAGACAACAACCCATCAATTTCACCTCCTAGGTGATAAATTGGGCTGACGGGCAATCTTAGATCTGATGGCTTATCATCCTTGGTCATCAGCTGATAATTTCAGCAACTAGGAAATAATTTTATAAGGGTATTTCGGTCTTTTACACTCTCCCTAAACCTTACCCCCAGGACATAAAATAGCAAAAACACGTATTTAGCTATTGGTATTTAGTTTCAAAAGCTCTTAACCCTCTTTGTTCCAAAGAACAAACTTAGGGTTTCATCCCAATTAAGCTCAAGATCCCATAACACTCTCCACAAGATATTCAAGAACTAAGATTCCCAATCCATGAAAATTCAAGAAAGGACAATTTTCTTTAAAGATTCAATCTCTAAGGTATGTGTAGTGTTCATTCATGGATTCCTTTCATCCATAAAGTTCAAGAAGCATCTTTTAAATTCTATATTTTGTTATTTATGTGAAGAATGGATTATGTTCATGTAGTTCATGTTGAATTATTCCCAAATTGGAATCATTATGTGTTTTTTGAATCTATGATATCATACGAGTTTGAAACAAGTAAGTTTGGTTGTTCATGATAAATAATTTGTTGATTACACCTATGTCTAACTTTTGCATGTAAGGTGTTTGTTAAAATGCCTAAAAGACTAGAAGTCAAGTATTATAGTTGAATTATGATCTAAATGACAAATGCATTCTATACCCTTAAGAAAATAATGACTTCTATTATATTGTTATGCATCATGATTGTTGATAGAATGTTCATGAAACTAAATTGATGGACTTATGACATGTTGTTATGTGCATTCCCTTTCATGTATAATACTTTGAGAACTATGTTTAGTATGAAATCCCCAACTTATGGTATTTTGAATTATGAATACTTTTTATGTGTTCAAGAAGAGCAAAGTCATGTTTTGTCAGTTTCCTTCCATCAAGTCCTAGGGGTACTTGTACCCGGCAATTTAGCTGTGTGGCTAGAGCCATGTCATGTTTCACGATACTCTTAGTCAAACCTTGATCCATAGAACTCAGTCAACCATATGACTCAGGAAATATTAGAAAGCTTAGTAGTTCAGTAATCTCAGTGCTTTCAGTATTCAAAGAAAAATCTTTGTAACTATAGTACACTCAGTCAGTCCTCAGACATTGATACATTTCGTCAGTCAACGGAACATAGTAAACTAAGTTTAGTTACTCTAAACAATACCACTAGTATCAGTACAGCTAATTAGTTTAGTTCAGATAAATATTTACGAAATATCTACTATTACCATAGACCACATACCAAGTTCTTGTCTACTGAATCACATTCCTTGTTTTTGTAGGTTTTTTAGCACCCATGTTCATATTTCTTAATTAGATTGTTAACTAATTTTGTATTGTAGCAATTTGTGTGGATATAGGAGTAAACTGGTCTACCTCTAACACACCTACAACCATCTTTGTATCACTTGTTGAGTCAGAATACCATTCAGTATTTCCATAAGAAATCCAATTCAACAAAGGTATACAACTTATCATACTTCAATTACAAAACTTAACCACCTACAGCTTAATCTAACAAAATTTTTATGTTATGATAAAGCTTCTCAACAAAAATATTAGCTAATACCTCATTGAACTGCTGATGATGTGTAAAGTCCCAAAGAAGAGCTCTGAACCTCTTACATGAATGATATAAGTTCGCATCTTGCTTCTATCTGAAGCACACAATTTTACTTCACAGTCTTAGAGTCTTTCCAGATAAAAATAATCAGATGAGGAATTTCGAGCTATGTCATCCCATGTTGTGATTAAACTTGCCATCTCAGAGTTCAACCACATCATTGCTTCCCCCAATAGTGGCAAGGAGAATTCTCTCAGCCTAACATAATCAGTTGACATGCTCATAGAGATGAATATGTCACTGATCTCAAGAAAGTTCTGTAGATGGAATGGTGGACATTTATGTTAAATCCCCTAGAATCGTCCATTGCAAATCAACATCTGCACCATGTTCCTTTTCAGCTCAAAGTTACCTCTAGCTGTTGATTTCTAAAAATGGGAGGACAAATTCATTGGAAGTGTGATTGCTATTTTTCTAACTATCCGGTGGGCTTGTTAATCCTCAACCATGAGTGTAAGATTATATTGTTCCTCTTGAAATTGTAGGATATAGGGGAGAAGAATTGCTTCTCTTCTATGTTAATTAAAGCTTTGCTCGAGTTCGGGATTGGTTTAACTAATTCCCTATCCCTTGCTAGCTTATTAGCTTATAAACCTAATTCCTGAGAATTCAATCCTAAAACCAAGTCTAAAGAACCAAAGAACTCTAAAAAGTAAAAATAAAAATAAAATAGCTGCCAAATTATATGTCCCCCATAATGGCGACCAAAAACTTTTTGTGCCAAAGCATACACGCAAGAGTATGTGGTCTTACCAAGTAATACAATGGCCTTAAATAAAAGACAAATATATATACTTCAAAAATATGTGTTAGGCAAGTATCTAATTCTAGTTTAAAAATAGAGAATAACTACTGCAATTGCAGCCATAAGTGTTTTGAAAGTTATACTTAAATATAAACTAAAGTAATGCAGACAAGTAAAGACTTTTTTCAATCAATGGATGAAAACCCGAGGTTATATCACTACAAAAAATTACACAACGCTATTGAAATTCATTCATTAGATTACTTATATCGGTTGTTCATTCATGGGGTTTATCGCATGATCATGTTCTCCCGTCCTCTAATTATCTACCTAACTAAGACATTACAACTACATCATTTAGCAAGGATGAAACAATCATGCAAGACGAATGAAGATATAATCCTACATTGGACCAAGAAAATGTTCAAGGTATATCCCTATCCGAGTTGCTAAATCAAATTCATTATTTTATAGAAGAATATGAACCTCACTCTATTCATCCCCTTGTTCGATCTTCCTATTTTCCCTCCCAAGATCACAAGGTCAACAATATATGTATTCTAAGGTTAGATAATTCTTAAAATTGTTAAAATATAAATGAATAAACCACCAAATAAGATATTCAATCCAAACAAATTCAATCCAAAGCAAAGGTAAACATGTTCTTGGCCTTAACGCCGAAAAAGGGGCATTTAACCAATAATCGACATAACTGTAATAAATATAGTTAAATGCATGATATAATCAATTAAAAAGCTAAAGTTAAGAGACATAAACCATAAAATAAGTTTTGAGAAGCCCCTCTCCAAATCCAATGACTTCCAAAATTCACTAGAATAATGTGCAAATGTGGTCTTTATAGTAGGAGAAGTTGGCTGTGTGTAGTCTAAGGGGTGCGGCGCATTGGTTATCTCATAGAAGAGAGTGGAGAATAATGTGTATTGACGCAAGGGATATAGTTGTATGGTTCATTTATTATTTCATGGAAGAAAGGTCCACGTCTCCCCTCTTTCATGTTGCCTTACTGGAAAGTGCAATTTGCCTACTTAATTATCCATTGAATTTTTCCTTCAAACCCAATGCTTGTGGTGTTCTTCTAGATTTACTTACTGCTTGTTCAAGGTAAATATAGCACCATAATACTCTAACAAAGAATCCTATATCATCAAATACCAAGGATTAGGTCTCAAAACAACACAATATCAAGCACGGTGAAGTAGAAGTTTGAGCTAAGATGAGGCTTGCCCACGTTGATCTTAAACTTATTATTTTGACTCTTGTCTTGATCCAATTTAACTTTGAACTCTATAAAAAAAATTCCACACATATTTACACAATCAAACAATTATTAACTAATTCAACACATTAGGATCCTTCGAGATCAACTAGAATGACACCTAGCTTAAGCTATTAACACTAGTTTTCTCATCTAGACTCTAAGCGTGAAATTTAAGTACAAACATGCTTGAAAACAACTTTAAAAGTTCTAATCACATATTGAAACACTTTGATGATTGTTTGTATCAATATCTACTCATTATGAATATTAGAAGTCCTTACACCAAGGCTAAATAAGTTGTGATAGCAAAACTAAAGTGCATAAAACCACCGTAGATCACATACGTATCTCCTATCACAAGTATGTTCCCATTTATATCAGATCGTATAGGAGAGTTTTATGGAAATGGTTTATGACTATGCTATTTGTTATTTTATTTAGATTAAACCTTCTGAGCCTAGGGCGGTGGGGGTACGCATAGTCTCAGCTAGGTATTTGGTTGTTCAAAATAGCTGATTACTTGTGTTGTTATTTAGATTATTATTATCATTGTTATGGATATTTTATGATAGGTGGGTCATTGAATAGGTATCACAATTTGAGGTATGATTCTGGTCTCGTCAATCTTACATATTCATTACTATGCATGATTAATTCATGATGAGACATATGGATTAGAAACTCTAACCATGTGAGTACTAATTCCTTCAAGTATTATGAGTCCTTAAAATCAATATATGATCATATAGGTTTTGCTTCGATATGACCTTACATATATATATATATATGTATGTATGTCTAGGTATATATATCTATGGTATTACCGTATACCCCTTCTTTCATTTGATCATATTATATATTTATTCCTTGGCTTTGTATATTTATATAGAATACTCTTTCATCATTTACTCGTATATTAGCCAAGGATATATGGTATAGCATTGATGTTTTAAAGTATGGAAGGAACATGATAGTTCATCCTTCTTACCTTCTTAGCCTTTTTGTTAGTCTCTTGGACATGAAAAGGCTAGTTCAACTTTATTACTTAATTGGTTGTGTTATGTTGTTGCTAGATAATTTGGTGTAGTTCCCATTTTGCTAATATGTAATGAATATCTTCTTTATCTTTGAACCTCAATTGGCAGTTGTCTACTGAGTGCCATCCATTTGATACTCAAATAACACTTCTACAGCCTTTAGATCTTAAATTGGGTTATTAACGTTGATATGTGCTTTGTATGGAGCATCTACGGATGGGAGACGTAGAATAAGCTCCTAAAGTTTAGAGTATTGCTTACCTCTCTCTTATGTACTAGATTTGTCTCTATGTTGTATTTAGAGATAAGTTGTATTAGTGTAATCTATTTAGTCTATTCTACTTTTGTACTATTATTATATTAGAAGCTCTTGTACTAATACCACCAGGTTTTAGTACTTTATTGTGTAATCGATTCCCTTAATTCATCTATTTCACATTCTTTTCAATATATTTTTGGGTAGTTCATTACTAACTATTTCAGACTATGGGGTTGGCTTGCCTACTGGTGGGTTATAGTAGGCATCATCATTACTTTAGATACAGGGTCATGACATATTGTTTCAGCCATTACCTAGATATGATTATTGTAAGGAGCGGTTGCTACATATAGAGTTAAAGTTGCTATGTCAAATAAGGGGTAACAGCATGGTTGCCTTAGCAAGGATGCATAAGAGATTTTAGTTAGCTACCACGAGAGACTTTGTGCATAAGTTTAGATAAGTCTGACTAAGTGATTGCATAGTATTATACATACGTGGCCCCACCAAGCAATGATGGAGATTATAAATGTACTTCGGGCCAACAGGTTCTTCATTGATTACTTGGGCTATGTTTACATTGGATTTCCTTAACATATACATTCCTTATAGAATGAAAGAGGATAAAAGGCACTGGTTTGAGCATTTCTGTTCTTACTTTAATTATTTATCATAAGAGGGTATTTTAGATACCTAGTAATGGTAACGACCTGATTTTCTTAACTGGAATGCTACACAATGCTCATGACCCCGAAGGACTAGAAGCCAACCCATTACTGATATCTGTACCTATATACTACATAAGATTGCATAATAATGTGGAAATATGCACTGAAAGGCCATAAGGTTCAATCATGAACATAACAGAATAACGTAACATTTGTGTAGGGTAATAAAATACCCAAAACAAAACTGAAGTCTCAAAGATGATAGTCTGTATCTAGTATGCATCTCGTCTAAAAGCATCTACTGTCTAAAGAATCTGAATAAGGAGTTAATGGGACATGTCCCCAACTAACTCCAACTAATAAGATAATTAATGAGATACTAGAAAATGATTACGTCCTCGAAAAATGAGGACTCACTTGTACTTTGACTATTAAATTTGGAATCTAGAGCTGATCTGGACCTCGTGTCTCTAAACCTATGGTGTAACATAAAAATAAAGCACCATAGCATGACTGCGTCAGTACATATGTACTGAGTATATATGTGAGGTAGGCTATATGCAAGGGTTTTCATGTATGAATAATGCTAACTGGTTGTCTAACATGAATGTAAGAATATATATATAAATACGTAACTGTAACTGACAACTTCATAATATGATACTAATACCATGGTAGCATGACTACTGAGTCTGGATACTAATAACATGAATGACTGTGTCTGAATATTATTGATAACATGGGTAACTGTATCTAAGTATAACTAATAATGTGGGTGAATGTAGCTGATAGTCCTGAATCTAATATAACTATTTGAGTTTTGTACAGTATCTGAGTTGACTGTGTCTGGCAGTCCTAAAATCTAAATAACTGAGTTCTATTACTGATACTGATTGGCTGTATCTGGCAGTTCAGATTCTGTAACATGAAACTGTGGGAAGTAGTATCTAACCGACATGTCCAAAATATGCTATAATAGCTAAGTAGGGGTCCAATCTATGCCCTAATTGGAAGGGTGTCTATACCGCCCTACTAGTAAGGACAACATATGAGTAACCCTCATATAACAGGTAACTCTAGCAAGAATGGTGGGAACAATCTTCATAAGAGAGGCAATTCTGAACATTTATCCTATTAATAGGGACTACGACTAATGGGTTAGCAATAAACTTCTTGAGCAAAGAGACATGAAAGACTAAATGAACTGAGGCTAGATCTAAAGGTAATTCAAGCTCATAAGATACCTTGCAAAAACAATTGAGAATCTTTAAGGGACCGACATATAGGGAACTGAGCTTTCCCTTCTTATTGAATCTATTCCCTCCCTTCATAGTTGACATCTTAAGGTAGATATGATCACCAATCTCAAACTCGAGAACCTTTCAGCAAATATCTGCATAAGACTTCTATCGTCATTGAGCAGCCCAAAGTCTTTCTCTAATTAACTGAACTATCCCTAAGCCATCGAGTACTAAGTTAGGACCTATGGATGAGGCCTCACTAGCTTCGAACCAAACAATCGAAGATCTACATCGCCTACCATAGTGAGCTTCAAATAGAGCCATCTGAATACAGGAATAATAGTTGTTGTTGTATGCAAACTCAATTAAAGGCAAGTGGTCATCCCAAATGCCCTTTAAATCAATTACACATGCCCTTAGAATATCTTCCAAATTCTGAATGGTCCTTTCTTCTTGATCATATGTCTAAGGATGAAAGGTTGTACTTAGATGAACTTGGGTACCAAGACCCTTTTAGAATGCTATCCAAAAATAAGAGGTGAACTGGGTACCTTTGTCTGAGAGAACAGTCAATAGAACACTGTGCATTCTGACTAGCTACTTAATATAGAGTTTGGCATAATCCTCGACTGAATAAGAGGTATGAACTGGAAAGAAAAAAACTGATTTGTTCATTCTATCTACAATGACGAAAACTGAATCATGCTGATGACGAGTTTGTGGCAAACCTGTCATGAAGTCCAAGTTAATAACTTCCCACTTCCAAGTATGAATACTGAACTCCTGGATAGCACCACTAGGCTTGTGATGCTCTATCTTAATTTGCTGACATGTAGAGTACTTAGCCAAAAACTCTGCAACATCTTATTTCATCCCACTCCACCAATAGATTTCCCTCAAGTAACGGTACATCTTTATGGCCCCTGGATGAATAGAGTAGCGTGCACTATGTGCTTCTGCAAGAATTTTCTACCTTATGTCATCTACGTCTAGAACACAAAGACGACCCTGACTAAGATGAGCACCATCTCCCCCTTAGGAGAAAACCTCTATTTTCTTATTCTAAACTGGATCTTTTAGGTTGACAAAGAAAGGATCCTTATCTTTCATATCTTTATCCTCAAAAATTAGAGATGATTCTGAACTACTCTGAACAATACACCACCCACTGAAGAGTTGACTAAGCAAATGCCTAGTCTTGTAAGATAGTGGACTTCCTAGACTACTTCTTACTATCATCAACATGAGAAATAATACCCATGGACAGTCTACTGAGAGCGTCGGCCACTACGTTGGCCTTGCCTAGATAATAGAGGACACTCATGTCATAATCTTTAAAGAGCTCTAACCACCTTCTCTGATGAAGATTGAGACCTTTTTGAGAAAAGACATACTGAAGGCTTTTATGATCTGTGAAGACGTCTACATGAACTCCGTAGAGATAATGCCTCCAAATCTTGAAGGAAAATACTACTGCTGCTAACTTAAGGTCATGAGTAGGATAATTCTTCTCATAGGGTTTAATCATTCTGGAGGCGTAGGATATGACCTTACCATTCTTCATGAGGACACAACCTAAACCCACTCAAAATGCATCAAAATAAACTACAAAACCATCAGAACCATCTGGAAGAGCTAAGACTGAAGCTGAGGTGAGTTGAGTCTTTAATTCCTAAAAACTTTTCTCGTATGAATCTGACCAGTAAAACTTGACCTTCTTCTGAGTCAATTTGGACATAGGAAATGCAATGGAAGAAAATCACATAACAAACCGTCTCTAATATCCATCCAAACCCAAGAAACTACTAATATCTGATGGAAAAATAGGGCGAGACCAGTTTCTTACTGCTTCAATCTTTTGAGAATCTACTCTAATGCTATCACCGGATATAATATGGCCAAGGAATGCTATGGATCTTAGCCAAAATTTGTATTTATTGAATTTGGCAAATAACTGATGATTTTTGAGAGTCTGGAGTACTATTCTGAGATGGTCTGCATAATCTCGCTCTGTGCAAGAATTGACCAGAATATCCTCTATGATGACTATGACAAACATATCTAAGTACTTCTTCACACATGGTTTATCAAGTCCATGAAATCTTTTGGGGCATTGTTAAGAGAAATTACATGACTAGAAATTAGATGTGACCGTACCGTGTATCGAAAGTTATTTTTGGGATGTCACATTCTCTAACTCTGTAACTGGTACCCTGAAGTTGGTCAAACAAGTCATTGATTCTTGGAATAGGATACTTTTTCTTAACCATTACCTTATTGAGTTGATAGTATCAATGCACATTTTGAGAGAATCATGCGCACGAATAAGCACTACAAGTGGCACCCTACTGATTTGGGTGACCAGACTGAGATGAAGAGCGATCCTGTTATCCTTGAGGACCTGGATGCGGATAGTCTCTAACTTTATGGCCTGGCTTTCCACAACCAAAACAAATGCCAATACTTGCTGTACGCATACCTTGATGGTGCTTATCGTAAGTTTGGCAAAGAGGATAGGTGCTGGCACTAATAACACTGCCCTGAGTCTTAGAGCCTTGCACTCTACCTTTGTTAACCTCTCTAAACTTAGGAACTGGAGAACTGGCTATAGAAGGTGCTGGAACTGATGACTTAGGACAAAAATAAGAACGATTTCCTCCTTCTAATTTAGGTTGAGTGAATTTTAAACTACCTGTCTTCGATCTCTTATTTTGTTTCTCCCTCTGCTTAATCTTCTTCTCCTCTATCTGCTAAGCATGGGCCATAAGTCTAGCTAAGGTCATGTCACTATTCAGCATGTTGGATTTGCACTCATTAACTATGCTGTCGTTCACTCCTAAAGCGAACTTACTCATCTTGGATCTACTGTCAGCAATAAGGGGCGTACCTGGATAATTTAGTAAACTTAAAAGAATACTCTTTCACTATCATATTGCCCTACCTGAGGTTGATGAACTCAAGCACCTTGGCTTCTCTAAGCCCTTGGGGAAAGAATTTGTCTAAGAATACAGTGATAAACTCCTCTCACTCTATAGTACCTGCATCAACTATTCTTTTGGACTTCCACTATTTGAACCAAGTATGAGCCACATCCTGCAACTGGTATGCAGCTAGCTTAGCACTCTTAACAGTAGTCATCCCCATGGCGTCTGTCCCTTTTTGAACTTGATCCAAGAATTCTTGAGGGTCTTCATCTACTTTACACCCGAGGAAGGTTAGAGTATTCATTCGGGTGAAGTCCCAAATCCTAGCTAGGGTTGGCCGAAACAACTTTTGGCCATTCATTAGGAGAAATGAATAATTGAGAAAGAGTGATAAATGCAGTCCTGAACTCCACATGAGAAATATGATCGCCCAAAGGTTATTTGGGATGAGGGGCTGACT
>NW_025893204.1:448598-529817 GCF_002878395.1 Capsicum annuum
TAATACTATAATCCACTCCCAATAATTCTAGCATAGCATAAAAAAGAGAAAACCAACCAGCCTTACCTCGCTATCTAAAAAAATCATCGAAACGGGCTATATCTCACCAAGCTAATGAATAGAAATTGTAAGGAATAGAATTCTAACTAGATAACACTAATCTAAATATCTTCCTAGTGAGGATCAATTACTTCAAGTAATAATATAAAATAATGTCGTTATCCTCAAGCAGTGATTTTAATATCAATAATAATATAATCAATAGGTGACACAAAAAAGGGCATCAATACCATGTACTACTCAAGGGCCAAAGGTCAAGATAAATGAAACTCGAACCCAAATACTACACCTATAGGGAGCCAATATCAATACAGATCAACCACATCCACTCCTAAAAGAAATAAGCAACGGAGTAGTCACATAATCATGAATTCAATAAAAAGGCGCACAATAACCAATTGATCTTATCAAGGCATATAGTCATCAATCAGTATGAAATATCCAATATACATAATCAAAGATAAATGCAGAAAAATAAAAGCATACCTATCATGGTGAAATACAAAATCACAAGCTTGATGGGGCTAAGGAAGAGTAATTCTTAATTGGTCAAAACTCAAATCAACTAACTAAATCATCCACTATGGTGTTAAGCGTAATATCTCTAATTTAAGGTGCTACAATCTTCATGAGGTTGATTTGAATTAGCTGGAAGACTAGTAATCCCACATTGGGGACACTCTCTATACCAATAGTCGACCTCTTTGTAGTTGTAACAAGTCCAAAATCCCAACATTAAGAGAACACAACAGTGCCTAAATGGCTTCCTAGCTAACACTGAGAGCACTCTATACAACCAATAATATTGCAAGGTTTAATAGGGACTATACCTACTGTGATCATCATGACTAGTATGAGAACCACTCATAGTCCAAAATACTATTTATGCAGGACTAAAAGACTGCAAATAAAGTTTCACTCTTACCAAAAGGATCTTCACTTTTGAAATTAATACCAAATCAAATGTAATTCATGGCTAGGAGAAATCTGCAACTTCACTCAAATCAATTTTCCTAAACTTCAAAGAGCTGAAGTAGTCGTGAGCTTTACTAGATAATAAGTTGGGATCGAATCATTAGGCTTATGCTGAAGATCTTTGATATCCATCTATAACTCTCTAGTCTGACACTGAGGTAATTATAATACTCCATAAAATTGCATGTCAAATTCATCTCGTAAAGATCCATGAAAGATCCCAAGACTTAGATAAATTTTGCTAAGTGTTTAAGATTCAACACTTAGTCTTATTTTAGACCTCCAAACTTTGGAGATTTATTTGGCGACCTTACAAAGATTCATTTTTCAATTTTCAAGAAGCGTTACGATTGGGAAAGATGGTAGTATATCTTGGATGAGTTTCCAAATTTTTGGAGTAGCGTAAGGGCACATTTGGGTGCCCAAAACAAAAGCCTCGGGCGATTAACCCGCGCAGCCTACTAACTCCAGCGCTTGCCCAATTTTTTTTCAGCATTTCAGGATTAACTTCAAATGATCATAACTCTCTGTATATTATGAACAGGGAGAGGTTCTATATATCAAATTAAATCTATGAGAATATGTTTTCCAATGCAATTAGTTTCATCCAATTTGGGCATTTGAGTAAAAAGTTATAATCAATTTACTTCAGCCTGTCAGATAGTCAATAGAGGGACAGCTGCATCTTTTTCACTTTTCTTAAGGTCATTTTGGTCATCTCCCACCCTATATATACCAATAAACATGGAATTAACCCCATTTTCAACCAAAATACACTTATTTCTTCCAGTTTCTCTCAAGAAAAAGAAGATGCTTTTTAATTGGGGATTTAATATCAAGAATCTTTCCATCAATCTTCCCAGAATCACGAACTAAGGTATGCGTGTGTTGATTTATGGATTCCTTTCATCCATAAAGCTCAAAAAAATCATCTCATAAATTATGTATTATGATATTTATGATGTTGATGGTTGAAGATCATGTTGTTTAAATTTGATGATGCCCAAGATGGGATCTTAGTATGTTTGTATGAAACTATGGTGGTATATGACGTATAAACATATGAAATTGGTGGCTGAATACTTGTAATCTTGATGAATCAACCTATGCTAAAGAGTTGTATGTAAGGTGTTTTTGAAAATACCTAAGAGACTAGAAATCATGCTTTTATTATATAATAGGTCCTAAATGACTAGTCCATGTTCTATGGTTATGTTCAACATGATTTCCATGCAAACTGTTATGCATTGTTGTTGTAATATGGATTTCTCGTGAAATTGAATTTATGAAAGTATTTACATGATATATGCATTCCCTTTTCATTACCACGAATATGATAGCAATGTGTAGTATGAAATCCTCCACTTATGGTATTGTGAATTGTGGACTCTATTCTTATTATCAAGTTAGTCATGAGTGTTAGTTTCCTTCCATCGAGTCCTGGGGGTACTTATACCTAAAAAATATAGTTGTGTTCCTAGATCCATATCATGTTGTCACGATATCCTCAGTTAAGCCATGCTTAGTAGAATTTATTCAGTCATATGACTCAGGAAATCTCAGTAATCTCATGAACTCAGTCAGTTACCAGACATCGGTAGTAATTTCGTCCGTTAATGGAAATTCAGTAAACTCAGTACCAGTCCAATCTACTCAGTACTCAGTAACTTCAGTTCTCTTAGTTAGTCCTCAGATCTCAGTTGTATTCCGTCTGCCAATTGAACTCATTAAATTTAGATTAGCTCAACTAAGTAATACCATCAATCCATTTAATCAATTTAGTTAATCAGTTCAGTCAGAGTCATACTTAGTATCTATTCAGATGGGAGTAGAAGTTAGCACTGAGTGAACCCAAGGATGGAAACAGACACTGTCAGATGAGGGTGTAATTCTTAGCAGTTATCCTTGCATTCTAGAACTATGTAGCCAGTATAGGTTTAGACATCAACTCTGCCATCTTGAGGGTTGATGAGGTGGATATCTATCGTTCTCTTTTAGGGACACTGCTAGATTTGAGGGTCACTCACAACTTGTCTTTACCCGTGGAATAGTATTGACACCCTTCCAATCAGGGAAAGGATTGGACCCCAGTTCAGCTACACTAGTATACATGGGACATGTCATTTAAACTACTACCGCCCATATTTCTAATCATTTAGTCTCAGTAAAAGAACTCAGATAGTTCTTCAGAATAACAGGACAATCAAATACAGTCAACTCAGATATAGTATGAAACTCAAATAATTCCATTAAATTTAGGGTTGTCAGCTACAATCACTCATATTATCAGTATCTAGTATCAAGGCTATCAGATATAGTAACTCATGTTATCAGCTATATCAGCTATCAAAAATTATTTGCCAGCTATTTTAGATTTCAGTAAACTCATGCTATCAGTATTCAGTTTTAGGAATATCAAATAAAGTAAATTAGACCAGTCCTTCATAATTAGGACTGCCAAAAACAACCATTTCTTTATTAGTAATAAAGTATCAGTCTCTTAGTATTCAGTAATACAGTATTACTTTCTTACTTATTAGTGATTCATAGATCAATATCAGTAAATACAGTTATTTAATATCTCAGAACCGGTAAAACTCATGTTGTCAGTATTCAGACTCAGTAGTTAGTATAATTACGAGTTCAATAGAAGTTACTTATGTATGTATATGTTCTCACGTTCATATAAGTCAGCATTGTTCATGCATACAAACCCTTTGTATTTAGCCTACCTTACACGTATACTCAGTACTCTCAATTGTACTGACACATTTGCGCTATGGTGCTTTCTTTAATGTTACACCATAGGTTTAGAAACATGATTTCCTGACAAGCAGTAGAAGTAGTATCTAATTAGTCAGAGTTCCAGAAGTGAGTCCTCGTCTCTCGAGGGCATGATTGTTACTTATGTTATGGTTTATTTTAGTTCATTTTTGTATTCGGAGTTAGTTGGGGACATGTCTCATCAACTACCTATTCAGAAGGTCATGTTAGAGTCTTTTTAGACTAGTATGTTCAAACTTCTGATAGTATTATAGTTGTTTTGGGTATTCTATACCCCACTCTCATGCTATGATTATTCCGTTTTGAACCTTATGGCTTTAAAGTATTATGTATTCCATATTTATGTTCTGTATTATGCAGTGTACAGGTACAGATATCAGCCATGGGTTATCTTATGGTCCCTCAGGGTCATAGGCATCGTGTCGCATTCCGGTTCAGCAAATTGGGGCATTATAAACTTTGTATCAGAGCCTAAGGTACAAAGTATCCTAGAAAGTCTAAAAGAAACATCTAGTAGAGTTTTTTACATGTTTGTATTGTGCACCACACTTATGTGCAGGAGGCTATGAGGTGTTTAAGAAATAGTTTCCCTTCTTTCATGTCTCAGATTGTACTAAAGAAAGGTTTTCTAAGAAAACTCATATAGATTCTCATCATCCTCCACGCATGTAAAATCCACCTTACTTTCAAGGTAATAAAAATAGTGAAGTCACGTTCCTAAAGTTAGGGCTTTCTCAGACAGTCCCTACCATTAGTTATGGGATAGGCTGCAAACTCAAGAATGCCCTATCAGTCCAGTTCTGTTCCAAAGTTATACCGATTTCCTTCATGATAATGAGAACTCCTTCTCACACCCAAATCTAGATATGCCATCAGATCCCTTCTCAGAATTCTATGATAGCATAGACCTAGAGTTAGAAGCTTAAACTCAGAAGCTTAGCGGTAGTAGAGTTGGGATAGTATTATTTATATTTATCAGATCATGTATTCATGGGGATAGTTATACCAATCAGTAGGCTTGAACAGTGCGAGAAAGAATGTAAGTCTATTGACTTGAAATTAGGTATGAAAGTATGGATGTGATGTTAGTAGTATATGAGGAAACTGCAGCAGATGATGTGTTTAGTTAGATAGGCAGGTGTCAAACAAAATATAATTATGTGATAGTAGATCAAGTAACTAAGTCAGGCAATCAAATTTCAGTGATAGTACCAGTATGAATAGAAAGCAGTAAGGGTAGACGATTCCTGACCCATTCTCATCTCAGTGCAGTGTTTTGCTCCTCAGCTATCACAAAACCCACTCAACAGTTGTATTTAAACTCTATGGTCATGAACCATTCTCATTTATTTTTTCCCATAAATCATACATGATTTTTGTTCCCAGCATAAAGAGTTCCAGTTTACTCCACAGTACAGATCATGTTTTATGAACACAACTTACTTTTATGCACTTTCCACGGGATCATGTAAGCCTTCAGTTCCTAGCATAAGGGGTTCAGTTTCAGCTCCCTCAGTGTGACAAATCATGTCCCACAAATTCAGAAAACTTTAAACTTAGGTCATGCAGCTCGTGACTCATGTAGATATGTCATGCTTTATAGTATACTCAATTTTCATCACTCATGCTTTTCCCTTATAAATTAGATAAATTCAGATTATGTCATGTATACTATCAGTTCATACCTTCTTCTTAAAAAAATATGTTGTTAATATTGTATTTCTTAAAGTTTTAGTCATGTTTCATGATCATCTAGTATCCATTCATACTACAAGTCCTCCTGATTTAATCCTTCAGAAACCTCTCCTTGTGAAATAGTATAGTGATGAACAGTTGCTTAGATGACAGAGGGTAAATGTTTCATGTTAAGAAAAGATTGTTCCATGTTTATTTTACATGAGGATGTAGTTATGCAGATAGGCTTTAACATCATGTTAGCATTCATGAAATTGGTTAACAAGGGGTTGTACTTAGGAGTTGTGAAAGTGCAGAGTATGATTGTAGGTTCAGATCCATGACATATGTCAGGACCCCTTACGTAACTATCAACAATTCAATTACCAGTTACTTAGCTATCTGTGCTTCAGTAACTCAGTCTATGGAATACTTTGTCCTTGGGATCCATGTTACGCTCCTAATGATCACATAAATTCATAATGTGTCATGCATACTCTCAGTTTAGATTCCTCGATGAATCCATGGGGTCGATGTTCCATCCGCCAGTCCTCAGATACAGCATTAGCTCAGTAGTTAATATTTAGTAAAGGACTAAAACGGTTCTACAAGACTATGACTATCAGTAATTAGTTACTCAGCTATCAAGATTCAATACTTTAGTTATCAGTATTCAATTAGTTGAACCCAGCACCAGTATGGGCTCCAGTTAGAGCATTAGATAGGATGTCAGCTTCAGATCAATGCTCAGCTCCAAAACTCAGTTTGGTTTAAAACTTGCTTGACCACTGGTTAAGTTATCAGCTACTCAATTATAGGTATTTCCATACCTCAGTCTATGGAATGTTTCCAACTCATATAATATGCTTGGTCCTGTATTTTCAAATAATACAGCTTTCAAGAAATCTATGCTAAGTTACCTCATGTTACTCCGTCAGTCCCTTCTTATACCCATGACACTCTATGGCATCAGCCTAGCTATTCAGATTAAGTACAATTAAGTCTTCCATACCCAGTATTTAACTATCAGTCTTTTAGTTAATCAGATAAGTTAGTGCATTTATGCACTCGTGTTTGGCTCAGTTCATTCATCATGTCTCAGTTTGAGATCTTAGATATTCAGTCACGACTCAATTTGTAAGTACGTTGTGCATCACCTCAGTTTTTCTCAGTATCTTAGTCAAGTCAGCATTCTTCAAAGGACATAGTGTCCCAAGGGAGAGAAACACTATAGCCCCCGAGCTTTCATAATTTAAACATGTCATTTTCTTTGATGAATCTATCTTGGAGGAAGGGTTACTTATGAACCAACCATCTAACTCCAAAACTAATCAGTAAGCCATGTACTCAATGGCTCAGTTTAATCCACGATACAATACTCCATCCATGTTATTTATTACAGACTCAATTCAGTTCATGTATCATGTTCCAGGCTTAGTTATGTCCTCATGTTCCTGCTTTTGCATATTAAGTAATTGATATTAGACTCATTGGTATTTTAAGTTCAAGGTAATAGTGTTTCTTAAACTTAGTCTTCTCATGTTTAGATTTTAGTAGCAAACTTGGTATTTAGTTTCATGCCCAGTTTTTAGTTCAAATTTTGTATCTTTTACCATTGCATATTCAGTCGCATGTTCATGAGCTAGTTTATTCATATATTCACATATCAGATATGCGTGATCAACTTATTAGTGCTTTAAGTCATACATTCATGTATCATGTCGGACAAATAATCATGCATCAAATATGCATGGATTTAGCATTTCAATTATGCATCAAATATGCATTCTCATTTTGAGAAACTCAGTTCATTAGAGCAAGCAGTCCTTTATTCATAAACCAGTATAATATGCTCAATTTTCAATCATGTCAGTCATGAACTCATGTCTCAGTAGTGAATGTCTTGTACATACTCCAGTTTATCATTTTTCCCCTCTCAGTTAGTCTCATTTGAGGACTAATGGGAGATATTGTAATACCCCACAAAATTACATGTCAAATTCAGCTCATAAATATCCATGAAGGATCCCAAGACTTAAAAAAATTTTGCTAAGTGTTCAAGATTCAAGTCTTAGTCTTATTTTAGACCTCCAAACATTGGGGATTTATTTGGAGACATTCTCGACTTCCGTTTCTAAATTTTCAAGTTGTGTTATGATCGGGAAATCTCATAGTATATCCCAGGTGAGTTTCATAATTTTTGGAGAAGCGTAAGGGCACATTTGGGTGCCCAAAATAGAATCCCCAGGCGATTAGCCCGCGGCACCAGCTAACGCCAGTGCTTGCCCAGTTTTATTTTAGTATTTCAGGATCAAATTCAAACTATCATAACTAACTGTATATAATGACTATGAGAGCTGATATATATCAAATGAAAGATATGATAGTATTCTTTCCAATGCAATTGGTTTCATCCAATTTGGGCATCTGAGTAAAAAGTTATAATCAATTGACTTCAACCTGTCAGACAGTCAACAGAGGGACAGCTGCATCTTTTTTTCATTTCTTAAGTGTATTTTGGTCATGTCCCACCCCATATATACCCATAAACACGAAATTAACCCCATTTTAAACAAAAATACACTCTTTTCTTCCATTTTCTCTCAAGAACAAGAAGATGGTATTCAATTGGGTATTTAATTTAAAGAATCTTTCCATCAATCTTCCAAGAATCGCGATCTAAGGTATGCGTGTGTTGATTTATGGATACCTTTTATCCATAAAGCTCAAAAAAACCATCTTCTAAATTATGTATTATTATATTTATGATGTTGGTTGTTGATGATCATGTTGTTGAAATTTGATGATGCCTTAGATGGGATCTTAGTATGTTTGTATGAAACCATGGTGGTATATGATGTATAAACATCTAAAATTGGTGATTGAATACTTGTAATCTTGATGAATCCACCTATGCTAAAGATTTGCATGTACAGTATTTGTGAAAATATCTAAGAGACTAGAAATCATGCTTTTATGACATAATAGGTCCTAAATGACTAATCCATGTTCTATACTTATGTTCGACATTATTTCCATGCAAATTGTTATGCATTGTTGTTGTAATAGGGAATGCTCATGAAATTGAATTTATGCAAATATTTACTTGTTATATGTATTCCCTTTTCATGACCACGAATATGATAGCCATGTGTAGTATGAAATCCCCTACTTATGATATGGTGAATTGTGTATTCTATTCTTATGATCAAGTCAGTCATGTGTGTCAGTTTCCTTCCATTGAGTCCTGGGGGTACTTGTACCCAAAAAATAAAGTTGTGTGCCTAGATCCAAATTATGTTGTCACGATATCCTCAGTCAAGCCATGCTCAGTAGAATTCAGCCATCCATGTGACTTAGGAAATCTCAATAATGTCATAAACTCTTAGTTACCAGACATCAGTAGTAATTTCGTCAGTTAATGGAAATTAAGTCAACTCAGTACCAGTCTTGTTCTACCCATTACTCAGTAACTTAAGTTCTCTCAGTCAGTCCTCAGATCTCAGTAGTATTTGGACGAAACTTATTAAATATATCTTAGCTCAGCTAAGCAACACTATCAGTCCAGTTAGTCAGTTCAGTTAATCAGTTCAATCAGTGATCCTCAATGTTTATTTAGATAGGAGTAGAAGTTAGTACCGAGAGATCCCAAGGATGGGAACACACACTGTCAGATGAGGGTGTGATTCCTAGCAGCCATCCTTGTATTCCTGAACTATACATCTAGCCTAGGTTGAGACTTCAACACTGCCAGCTTTAGGGTTGATAAGGTGGACATCCATCGTTCTCTTTTGGAGAGACTGCTAGATTTGAGGGTTACTCAAAACTTATCTTTTCCCGTGGCACGGTATTCACACCCTTCCAATCAGGGCAAGGATTGGACTCTAGTTCAGCTACATTAGCATACATGGGGCATGTTTATTAAACTAGTACCTTCTACAGTTTCAGTCATTCAATCCCAGTAAAAGAACTCAAATAGTTCTTCAAAATATCAGGACTGTCAGATATATTCAACTCAGATATAGGACGAAACTTAGATAGTTCCATCAGATTTAGGGTTGTCAGCTATAGTCACCCAAGTTATCAGTATCCAGTATCAAGGCTATCAGATATAGTCACTTATGTTATCATCTATATCAGCCATCAAAAATCATTTGCCAGTCATGTTAGATTTTCGTAAGCTCATGCTATCAATACTCAGTTTCAGGACTGTTAGATACAGTCAATTAGACCAGTCCTTCATAATCAGGACTACCATAAACAATTATTCCTTTATCAGTAATAAAGTATCAGTCTCCTAGTATTCAATAATATAATACTAATTCCTCACTTATTAGTGATTCACAGATCAATATAAGTAAATGCAGTCATATAGTATCTTGGAACCGGTAAACCCATATTGTCATTATTCAGACTCAATTGTCCGTATCATCATAAGTTCAGTCGCAGTTACTTATTTATGTATGTGTTCTCACATTCATATCAGTCAGCATTGTTCCAGCATACAAACCCTTTGCATTTAGCCTACCTAACTCGTATACTCGGTACTCTCAGTTGTACTAACCCATTCGCGCTATGGTGCTTTCTTTTATGTTACATCATAGGTTTAGATACACGATTTCCTGACCAGCTATAGTAGTAGCATCTCAGCTATCAGAGTTCTACTAGTGAGTCCTCGTCACTAAAGGGCATGATCATTAATTATGTTATGGTTTATTTCAGTTCTGTTTTGCTAATCGGACCTAGTTGGGGACATGTCTCATCAACACCCTATTCAGACAGTCATATTAGAGGCTTTTCAGACTAGTATGTTTAGACTTCAAATAGTATTATAGTTGTTTTGGGTATTCTATACCCCAGTCTCATGTTATGATTATTTCGTTTTGAGCCTTATGGCCTTACAGTATTATGTATTCCACATTTTTGTTCTATATTATGCAGTGTACAGGTATAAATTTCAGCCATGGGTTAGCTTGTGGTCCCTCAGGGTTATGGTTACCGGGTAACATTCTGGTTTAGCAAATTGGGGTATTACACTGATGCTCTAAAAAGACGTATTAAAGTTCCATCCGTCTCTATCGACTAACTTATATAGTCTATTTTGGAAAGAATCGAGTTAAACAATTTGATTGAGGCTTATAGCAATGTGGACACAGCAAGGAGTCATGAAATAAATTTTCTAAAAATTTCCCTGTAGCCTCCTGAAGATAGGCTACGAACGTCTCTACACTGTTCCGCAGGACTAAACTAATACTTAGCTTTTGTACTAATGTATTGGTGAATCTTAGGATATGGTACCAATTTGTCATGACCAAATTTCTTAAGTCATAATAGAGCCTACTATAACCCACTAGTAGGAAAGAGAAATCAATAGTCTGGAACGACTAGTAATGGATTACCCAAAAGGAACAAGGAAAGAATATGGAAAAGATGTAAAAATGAATCAATTACATAATGTAGTCCTAAATCCTGGTAGTATCAGTACAAGAGATTTTAGATAAAAAGACTTCAAAGTAAAGTACAAACAAATAAACTGAAATAAGTTATCTCTGAATACAACATAGAGAATGGTCTAATACATAAGAAAGAGAGAAGTAATAGTTAATGAGCTCACTCTAAGTCTCTTAACCATGGCTGCTCTATATAATGCACACATCAATGGTGATAACCCGTACTATGATTTGCAGGTTGCAGAATTATTGTATGTGTACAAAACATGTGGTACTCCTTAGGCAACTACAAATTGAGATCCACATATGATAAAAATATATATAACATATAAACAGAATGGAAAACTATACCTAAATTTCTAGCAACCATATAATACACCAAATGACACAGTAAGGATAAGCTATCCTATTCATGTCCAATAGACTAACATATTAAGCTTAACGAAGTCGTAAGAATACATTGTTCTATTCCTGCTATACTTAGAAATCTCAAAACTATACCATATATTACAAGACAAAATGCAAGTAAGAGTAGTTAGAAGATAGATAAAAGTATACAAAGTCCATGAATAAGTATATAATTCGACTAAATAACGGAAATAAGGGATATATGATAATACCATAGTTACATATAGATAAGTATGCATATATATATATACATATATATATATAAGTATATAACTAATGTCTACTTCAAATACAGCAAAACTCATAAACTAGCTACTTAAGACTTCATAACAATAACAATAGGTAGTGCTAGAAAACTCAGGGTTCTAATCCATATACCAAGTCTGGAGATAGCCATGCATAGTAACATATCAAAAATATAAAAGAGGTTAAAATAAAACCTATAGTCTCGATACATAATAAATGACCAATCTTTCATAAACTAGCAATAACAATATTATAACAATGATAATGACAATTATAATAACAATGATGATAACAATGTGAGTAATTGGCTAGTCTGGATACCCAAATACTTAATCAAGCCTATCATGTGCCCCTACCGTTCAAAGATCATAATGTTCAATCAACATACAAAACACAACAAAGCAGAATCATCACCTATACATACGCAGCCTCCTATATAAGCTGATAGATATAGGTGTATATTGGTGATAAGCAATGAGCAGAATAAATTCAACAGAATTTATAGTACCATAATCATCAGCATCATAACCATTATCATCATACCCATCATTATTGTAATCATCCTCTGGGCTTGCCAAGTATATTTATATAATATTTATACGTAGGGATAGCCAGACTCAAACTGGTAGATGTATATAAAGGTATATCAATATAATCATCCTCTAACCTTGTTGTATTAATGCATTATCACAATAATCCTGCGGCCTTGTCGGGTATTAATGCGTCATTATAATATCTTCTAGCCTTGTTGGGTATCATCACATCATCACAATAACCTCCGACCTTGTACGGTATCATCACACCATCATAATGTCTAAATAAATATCAATAATAGATATCAAGCCCCATGAGGGATAAGGTAACGAACAAGCCACACCAGGGCTAAAGTTAATAGAAAGACCCGCAAGGCATAAGGTATAGAATATGCCCTATGATGGCTAAAGTAAATAGCAAGCCCCACGAGGGTTAAAATAAATAATCATGAAATAAGAAGCAAGGTAGAGTATATTTCCATAATTTATCATTTATCATAAATATTACATTATCAATAAGAATATATACATAACAGGAATATTATAGCTT
Organism: Capsicum annuum; assembly: GCF_002878395.1. Lineage (NCBI taxonomy): Eukaryota > Viridiplantae > Streptophyta > Magnoliopsida > Solanales > Solanaceae > Capsicum > Capsicum annuum. The sequence continues at coordinate 461,279 of NW_025893204.1, forward strand.
TCATCAGGTTTAATCAAAATTTATATCATCAATACAACATCTTTATCTATCCAATGCCGGAGAGATGTGTATTTAGATATATTTAGGTGCACTCACTTATGCCACGGCTAAAAGAGTGTAAATCCAAAATTTTGTTGGTCATAGTGAATTGAAGGACTAAATCATTATAAAAGTGTAAAAAGGGTCAAAATCTCTCATAACCGAAGTAATTAGTAGTATCAAATCATACACCATAAATTATCTCGATCAAGTCCTTAAAATATCATTATTAACATCTTTTACCTATGAATTACTTATAAAAACAGCCATTTATTATAATGAAAAAATGCATATTTAGGATAGAAAGTGGGCTTTAACCATTATCTTATGACAACAATAATAAGAATATAATCCAATATTAGTGTATCAATCATTGATGCAATAATTCTAACTATACCGAATATGTGAATTCCATCACCATTATTCATTAAATGGAACCATAATCATTAATATATTCATAATCTAAAATCACATCCTTTAAAAGGGGTAACACTTCCCAGAAGATCAACTCATATCTTAACACAACCTTGGGCTCAATAATGGGTGTGGAATAATTATAACATCATATTCACGGCTGTTGGACCAGTTACATACCTGAAACTCATATCAATAAACATATTAGTAAGTCATCTTGTATCCATGAGTGATAGCATAACTATAAGGAATTACATATCTTACAAACGATAAGCATATTTGTTATCATCTCACGCTAGGAGACATAATATACAATAAGAATCTCATACCTAGGAGGTATACTATCTATAAGAATCTCACATCTAGGAGGCATATCAAATATATAAGTCAGATGTCATGGCTAGGAGGAATATCACCTCTATAAGGCAAATGTCACACCTATAAGGAGAACTATTCTCTATATGCCCAATATTATTTCTATAAAGAATCATATCTCTAAAGGTCCAATATCATATCTAAGAGGAAATATCATGGGCATGAGCGATTTATCATTATCCCAAGAAAATACTCAATGATGCACCAAATCATAATGTAATCTTATACTAACAGCTTACTAGTCTATACTATTCCTAATATCCGCCAGTAAGTCCGCATAGGCTAAACTAAGTAATGGCCTAAGAAGGATGGAAGAACCTAATTCTAATACTAAAATTCCATATTTAGGCAATCTATACTCCAAACTAGTATAAGGTATCTAGTTCAACTTCTATATGTCAAGTAAGATATAGAAAATCCAAACATAGGAACTTTATCTAGAAATATGGCCATTTAATTCAACTCCACCTATATTAAATTCCAAGATCACCATAATAGCCTAAGTAAGGTTACAAATACCACCCATGATTACAATGCTAAAACAACATACAAAAACTGCCATTATATTATATCTATTCCAAAAGTTTGTTCAATCTAGAGAGAAGGCAATAGGATTTAAAAAAGGTAATAAGCATTTCAACTTAAGGGTAAAAACCCTCATCTAATTTCGAACTATCAATATTCAATACTAAGTCATTTCACCCATAATCAAACTTAACATTCATATTCACATATAATATATAACACACGACATCTTATGAACAAAAGTAGACAGAAGCCTACCTCAAAGACTTAATATAAATCCTTAAATAATTCACCAAATGCTCGTTTTCACTTCATAATCCCAAAATGCCATCACACTAGAAGAATTGTAATCTACTCATCATTATGAGAATAACATTGTGTGTCGAATAAAAAAAAACACCAAAAACCCTAAGTGAGATCCACTTATGAAAATCATATTTTTAAGGTCAACTCAATGTTCTTACATGGTAAAGGCATCATAAACCCTCAAGAAATTGGTGAAAACCATGATAATTTTTGGCTAAAATCAAGCCCTCAAGAAATTTAGACTTTTGGGTCAAGAAATAAGAAATTTATCATGAAAGTGATGAAATCATACCTGAATTCGGATAATAATCAAGATAATAGATATTAAATAAGCTCCCAAATCACCCACAAGACTTAATTTGAGTTATCACACTTACTTAGGGCTTTTGTCACAAAAGAATGAGTGGAAATAGGCATTTTCGTGAACTAAGGGGCTTATTTATAGCCCCATCAGGTATGTAAGGGTCGTTATTACAGTCCAAGTTATGCAATTACAATCCCTAGTCTTAAAAGAAGATATTAAAATAGCACAGTCCAGGGTGTGCAATCGCAATCCCAAATCTCGAAAGGAGATAATTCAATCCCAATACACCTTAGTGTGATTGTAGTACTCTCTACAGCATCAGAAAACTAGTTGAACCTTGGAAACATTCCAAGTTTCTACTAAGGCCTTAGGACTCATTTGGACTAAAATATATGCAAATGAACTATGTAACCACACTAATTTAAATGTTTTGGATGAAACAGAAGAGTTAGGTATATCTTTCAAGGTTGTTTTGACATAATGTGGGTCCCTCACCCAAATTTCCTATTTTCAAACTTTTTGACCAGTAGTTTGACATGAGCTCGGAGTCCTGGGACCCAAACCAAATGTCTACTTAGACTACAATTGATATTAGAGCTACTAGTGAAGGCAGGATTTTCACCCGAGATCATTTTTCTAAAGTTTTTGACCGGTGGCAATTTGAAACATATAAAGACTTCTAAATAGGGAATGGTCTCTAAAACCCAAACAAACAGTGCGGTGATCGAACTGTCAGTCCTAGTAAGTCATAAATGACTTTGGGAAGCTATAGAAAGGGTCATTAAAACTATATAATGTCCTGCCCTAGATTGTGCTAAGTACAAATAGACTCTAACCAGGTGCTTGGGATTCATTCGGAAAACTACACATATAATAAAACTATGCTACCACGCCAAATTGTAAATTTTGAACTCAATTGAACCATTAAAACTATCAAGACACAAAAACCAGCCTAGGCATGATGGGCAATCTCAAGCCTACTAAGGACCATAGACCACCCCCTTAGTCATACCTCATGATCATAGTAAAATTAATCAATAAAAGTCAACCAAATAGAAATAAGAAGAATAGATAAACCAAATAAATGTTAGAAGAATCAAATTAACAATCAACCCCCACTTGTCCATAAAAAGCTTTTAAATAAGAACACCAATTAAGCCGGGTCATGCCCCTGACTATAATAAAAAGGAACAAAATAAAATAATAAAACAGTAATAAAACTAGTGAAATGACTTGGCCTATCAAAAGTTGGAATCTCACCACTGTACAATGCAACCATGGGAGTACTCAGCCACCTAACACTGTACAAAAGTAATGAAAACCCCTTGGAACCCTATATCATCAAATGATAAAGCATCTAGGGATAGTCTGATATGTAACTCAGGGAATAAGAATAACATAATGCAATTACCAAAATCCAGTCATAAACCATATGCACAATATTTATAAACATAGATATAGGATGTCAAGATTGGGACAAAGGTCATGAATATGATATTTTAAAGTATTAATTTGAACTGTCTAGCTCACTCCTTCCTAAAGAAACTTAACGCCTATATGGGTCCAGCTCTTCTTGCTGGAAGGGCACCAATGCATTTTAGCTAGATGGACTAAGGAAAAACTTAGGAAAGGCTATCAACACCAATGTCATAGACCTCCCAAAATATATATTATCATATCTGCACCAAACATACGGTCACATGGACCCTCCATACCAGCAAACGTGATTTCCTGTGTTAATCTCCTGTAACCTACACCTTCACGGTGAACTACACAATTCCCTTTAAGCACAAATAAAAATAATTTAAAAGTAGTGAACCCTTAACGCAGGAGTCATTCATTAAGCCATATACCACTTGGTATTATCATACCAATACGCTTACACACTAACCAAACCAATCCACTTAACCAAATTGACATCCACAAAATATGGGGCCACACCCATAGTTCTATTTTTCATATAATTTACCCAACAACAAAACTGTGTTCTGAAGTATTGGGACCTAAACCAAGGGTCCATTTAGACTGGAATCTATGTTTTAAAGCTAATGGAGTTGTTGAAGTTCTAATAAAAGGTCTTGCTCTAGGATTTTTGTCATAAACCAATTCCTTAACAATCAAATCTCAAAAAGAAGGAAATAAGCCTAAAACCTAAACAGACTATCCAATATCCAAACCGATAGTTTCGACATGTCATAAATGACCTGTAGAAGTTGGAGAAAGGCTAAAAAAGCCAAAAATGCATGTACATTGAAGAAATAACCTACAGAATCATTACATATAAAAAAGTCTTCTGTCTCAAAATCCCTAGATCCTACTTTAAGGTTATCAAAAGGGAATGATATCAATAATATGCATATGAACTTATATAAAATAAAATTACAATTGATTTATACATAGGAGAAATAAATAACACAATGACTTAATGAAATATGTACTTTAATCACAATCCTTCCCAAAAATTGAAGCTAAATATCCTTCCTATCTGTGAATCGTAACATAACCACCGCTAGTTAATTCATTACCAAGCTTCCCATATATATTGAGGCCATAATTAAAAGACAATTATTATATAGCTCAATTTTATGCTATAGCACATAGACTAGATTTAAAATATTAATCCAATCAAACAAATTCATTTTTATAATGTTCTACTATCATATAATATCTCTGTTCGCACCTCACTAAACCATATTCTCAATTTCATTGATTAAATATTCTATAAATAAACTAATGTCATAAGAATATGAGTACAAATATTAACTAGCATACTAAACAAGTATTTTTTTTGACTATATTGCACATATTCATGCTAACAAATAGGTGAAAGGGTTCAAAAAAGAAAGTTAACTAGTTTTAACCTTTCATATAACATTGATACCCATATAAATGTTTGTCATTCAGCTATATTAAACATGCATGTTTTTGTTCCTCCACTTAAAAGAAACTAAGTTAAATCCACTTCAAAACATAGACTAGAAAAGTCTCAAATAGCCTTAAGGAAGCCCGAATAAACTAACCAAAGATTTCCTTATGAATTACCCAGAAGAAACCTAATCTATTGAAATATGAGTTATATGTAAGTAAATAAAGCAAATGATACCAATATTACCATGCCCTAAATTTCAATACAAAAGTTAACCTCGAGCTAAAAAGGGAAAAACAAGATTATTATTAAAAAAGAAATTTACCCATTGTTTCAGAAGTTTAATAATCAAATACATTAAAAATGGAGTTTAAATCTAATTTTGAAAGCATTGTTTTTATCAAATTTTAACTTTGTGGTAGAAAAGCAAAGATTGCAATTTGAAAAACATAATTTGAAGTTAACGTCAAAGGATAATTATGAGAAAATGATAGAAATATTGATTAAAAACTTACCCATGATTAAACATGAAATCCCATATTAAATTACACAAAATTCAAGTTCTCAAACTTCAAATATTGGGGAAATATTATTTTGTTTGAAAAAGGTAATAAAAGGGTGTTAGGTACATAATACTCATCACAAACATAATTGGTCCCTTCAACATCATGGCAACCAAACTCGACCCTCACATGATTGTGACACAAGCCTCGCAGTTTCAATAAACAACTCCACCCTAACTAGGACCTGACCTAATAACTCACTACTATTGTGGCCATATCTACCGCTTTTATAATTCCTAGGACCTCAGTTTTTCACGATAGAAGAAAGGAGAATCACAATCATGTTGAGAAATTCCTTGTTCCACATCAGTGATAATATCAACAATGATAAGTCGAATGACAATCTCCATGATAGAGCCTTATAATAAGTTTGGAATATCACAAAAATAAATCGACAATGATACTAGACCAAATTTGATATTTCAAACTCAATAATCTAGTAAGAATTTTCAATGGAGGCCATTTTGAGCATATGTTTATCAAAGTAAATTATAGTCCATAACTTTACAACATTTCGTCAAAAATCTCAAAGTTAAATTGAAATCCTAGTGACCTAAACCAACCATGCTACTAACCCAAATTCATTACAGAATATGTAGGAACTGATGGAATTCGCATATGATGCTTGAATCTTTAAAATCTTACAAAAGTTAACCATTCTAATTCTAAAGCCTTCAAAATTCAAAATTCACTCATTTCTACACCAACCACCTCAGAAATCAAAGCACCCTTTTCTACCATCCAAAAATATCAAACTACTTGAAGGCCTAAAATAGTCGAAATACATAAAACCCTAAATTTTATTGTATATTTTTTTACATTAATGGAAAAATTATTAATCACAAAAAACATAAGACCTTAATTAAAACACCTAGGTTTTGAACCCATAGAAAAATAACTTGAGTTAGGAATTCAAACAAAGATACCATTTAGGTACCTCACTCATATACTAGTGTACGAGTCGTACACTTCAACCCTACCCCTCTCGTACATTGAAGAACCTAGTAGTATAACATACTATCTCCAATATGACTTATTCTCTAATAGTCATATCTTAACGTTCTAGTCATACACAACCTAGTCGTATAAACTATTGAACTTAATTCAAAGTGGATTATTTTTGGTATGAGTAATGGATATATTGTAGGGTACAAGTCAAACCCTTTGGATACAAGTCTAAGATGCATGGTCATACCTCGAATAGTGTATGATTCATAGGTGAATCCTAGGGTAAGACTTAGAGTACCACTCATACCCTAGGATATGGTTGAGAAAGTGACTCATCCCCTGCCTTGGGTTTATTTTCCAACTTTTAGCTAAGGTCCCTATGGTCTTTTCCTACCGTCTAACATTAAATACCCTCAATATATAAATATGTGTGGCCTTCTAAAAACATTTTTGAGAGGATTAAACATCCTAAATACTAACTCAAACACATTTTTGAAGAATTAGAGGCTAGGTTTCCAAGGGTGTCCATCTAGCGGCAAAGTGAAGTCAAGTTCTTCCTTGAATCAAGTTGTATAAGGAATGTAACTCTTTCCTTTGGTCAATAAATCAAAATTCAGGTATTTCTCACATGCATTAATAATTGAAAATTGTGATTCTGAAACCAAATGATAAGGGTTTTGTTGTCTAATGATGAATAATCTTGGTTCTTTATTAGACTTGTGTTTACATAAGTTATTGGTGATGATTTGCATATGTGGGTTCTTCTTGTATGTAATTTAAAAAATGGGTCTTTAATAATCATAATAATGATGAATTCTATAATGTATATGGCCTTGATAAAGCTATATGCATACGGTGTTTCTGAAAATATCTAAATAAAATATCTAGTAACATGTTGACAATGTTTTGAACTAGGGCAACGACCCAATGAATATGAATGGTTTATAAGTGGTATTGTAAAGATATTATTGGACATATAATTTGATAATTTATGAACTTTTTGGTTTGAGGACTAAAGTGGGGTTGAAGTCCCTAATATGAAGTTGAATTTTATTAAACTAAGAGGGTGATATGAGATTCATAATGAGGAATGGCTTTTAAGGGTATTGAACATAAATTGGATTGAATGATGAATTAAATTAAGGCATTGGCATAATGAAATGTTTGAATGAAAAAAGGACAATAAAAGTCATATGTGGTGTGGAATTGGCTACTGTAATACTCCATAATTTTCTAAGATCAATTCAACTCTTAATTCCTTTCTTAAGGGGTCCAAGGCTTACAATTACAATAAGGTTTGAGGACTCAGTCATTTCAAGACCCCTAAACTTTGCAAAATTTTAATTTGGCCTTCCTGACCCAAAAATATTGGGTTTTAAGTTGATTCATGATTAGAGAGGTTAAAAGTATGTCTCGAGTGAGTTTTAGTATTTTTAGATGAGTCTCAGACTGTGTTTTGATAGCTAATATAGTAAGGCAACACGATTTGGCCATGATGCATTGCTCCCTGCTACAGTGAGATGCTCCGCGGTGCATGGATGTCTCACTGTAGTAAGCTACGTAGGGTGTTGCTCTCGCCTGTGGAGAGAGAGGCATGACATGTGCAACTTTCCCATACATTGTCATTGTATAAGTACCTAAAGGGTATTTGGATCATTTTCCCTCATCCTATTCCATCCATAACATGAATTAGGGCTTCTAAAAGGGTATTATTTGCCTCTTTCTCCCCAAATTCCTCTCAAGAAACCCTTCTTAATCCCCAGGAACAAATTTATGTTTCATTCATAAGAAATCATGAGTTTAAACTTCCAATCAAATAAATCTTCAAGAATTCAGTCATTAAGGTATGTGGGATGTTCATCCATGAGTCCCTTTCACCCATGGAGCTTAAAACCATATTTTGGTTTAATTTTTGAGTTTATACATATTCAAGAAGAAATAAATCCATGAATAGATTATTAATTAAATGTCAAGCTATGGTTAAAAGTGTTTTCACATGGAATGAGTCATATCATATTTTAAGTGTTTCTATTCCCATGCTATGTTCTATTGATTTCAGAATAAATCCCCAAATTCTAAATTTAGCCATGTAATCATATTATTCCTTATGTTTTAGACATTCCTATGTTCAAATTTATAATCCTTACATATTTGATTAAATGTTTGTACTTTGAGTCGTTGATTTATTATTTCATACTATAGTTTTAAGCCTTAATATTGTAATTCATGATTATTCAATGCTTGTGGGTTAGTAAGACCCTATAGCGACGTATTTTACATGCTTTCATATCTTTCACATAATAACTCAGTGAAACTATGAATCCTTATTTTTTTAGATATTTCTGATCGTGATGAGCACTCTCAGTTATTAGAAATAAGGTTTAATTAAACATAGTTCTATTCAGTACTAGTGTCAGTTTAGTTGGAAGTAGGATTTAGCACCAAGAAAATGCAGGGTTGATAGCTTCCCTGTCAGTTAGGCAGTATCATTAGTAGTAGCCCCTATATTTCAAAAATATTTAGCCAGTGTAGTATATGAGAGGTCACCTCTCATTTTAGACCTTAATTCCTCTTAGGGGTCACCCATCAATTTAGGCTTAACACCCTGGTCCTATGGGGCATTAGATTAGGGGATCCACATATCCAATGTTAGTACCCATGGCACATTACTGATACCCTTCAAACTAAGATTATCACTTGTACCCTAATTTGCTTAGATTAGGGCATATCAATAATATGATACCTTCTACAGTCTCAGTATAATAATAAGTGTATTTAGTTTAGGTTTCCTTGACCAAGTGTATGGATTTTCAATTATTGAGCTATACATGTTTCATTTTTTAAAATTATAGAATCTTAGAAACAGATTTAAACACGATCTTTCATTCTCGGCTATTCTATGTTCATGCATTTATGCTTAGTTAATGCATATCAGCCAGTCCTCATCTCATATACTATTATATTAACAGTATTGAATAAAAGATTTTCTTTATGATATGATGTCTTATAACATAGGTTCAGATGCACAGTTTCTCAACCGTTCTTAGACAGTTCAGCATTATTTAGCAGCAAAAGGGGTAAGTCCAGATCATTCAGTATAGGATTTACTTATTTTAGTTACTTCAGTACTTTTATATATTCAGTCGTTGGACTTTGTTAGGGGTCTGTCCCATCAAATCCTCGTAATGTTTAGTGGATTTCAGATAATCAGTTTAACAGTCATTCAGTTATCTAAGTGTTATCTTGTAATACCCTGCATGTTTCTAAGCTAGGAAGTGAATACGTATTCCTATTTATGAAATCTCCTATCCGACTATTCATAGTTGAGTACCTGGCTTACAATGAATATCCTAGTGATAGGATAGCATATGATTCATTAAGCATGTTCATATGAGTCACTTAAGGTAATACAAGCTAAGAGTTTTTGAATCCATCAAGTTTTAATGTTCGATTTTGCAAGGGTCATCTTTGAATGAGTATAACTCATTTATAATGTGGTATTTTGCTTGATTTAGACCTACCAATTAGTATAGAATCAAATTTTCTTACCAACGATACCAATTTCTCCTTAATCCAATACTCGAGCAAAAAGTTATGCCCATTTGTGTGAAAGACAGTAAGGATAGGCGATTCGTTAGGCCCCGCCCAACATAAACATAGGCGATTGGTTAGCCGCCGCCCAACCTAGCTTAGAAAATCACTTGGGCTCTGCCAAAGTCAGTTCCAGTTGTCAAAAACAGTCCGTTTTGAGTTATTTTAAGGGTTATTAAGTCTATTAACACTCCTTAAACCTCCCTAAACTTAACCCTACAAAATATATAGCTTCTAAACATATTACAACCCCTATATCATGTCAAAGCTCATCATCCAAGAGCACTAAAAGAGAAAAATAACTAGGGTTGCATAACTAAGCTTGAGGATCCAATTTCAAGGAAATTCCTCCGTGAATCATCAAGAATATTCCTTTTAAGGTATGCGTGAGTTGATTTATGGATCCCTTTAATCCATAAAGCTAAAAACCCTCTTTTTTCATAATAATGTATGATTTCTATATTGTTGGGTGTTGATGATCATGTTTTTGATATTGGGTGATTTTTGAAGATGAAATATTTATATGTTTTTTTGAATTTCATGATATCATATGAGTGGAAACATGTAAATTTTGTTGTTCATGATGTATTATTTGATGATTTCACCTATTATTAAGATGTGCATGTAAGGTGTTTGATAAAATGCCTAAGAAACTATAACTCATGCAATATAGCTAAATTATGACTAAGTGAATGATTCATGATATGCCCTTACGCTCCAATGACTTCTAAGTTGATAATGTGCCTTGTAAATATTGTTGGAATACAAATGAACTATTCTTATGAGATTATGCTATGTTTACTTGCAAATTCTACTTATGAACAAGATCTATGATAACCATGCAATCCATATGAACTTCCATGCTATTGGTATGTGTTTCCAATATGATAATGCAATGAACATGATATTGAAATTGTGCAAGTACTTCCATGTGATATGAAATCCTTTCCATGCAATATGCTTAGTATGAGTTCCCTACTTAGGATATTATAAATATGGACTCTACTCTTATGATCAAGTCAGTCATGTGTGTCAGTTTTCTTTCATCGAGTCCTAGGGGTACTTGTACCCAAAAATTATAGCTGTATGCCTAGAGCCATGTCATGTTTCACGATATCCAAACTCAAGCTATGATTCCATAGTCTTCAGTTAGTCATGTGACTCAAGAAAACCTCATGATCTTAGTCAGTTGTCAGATATCGGTAATATTCCACCAGTCAATAAAATTCAGTAAGATTAAGTCATGCACAGTCAGTTTTTCATGTCTAGTCCCTCCAGATGGGAGTAAAGATTAGCACCGAGTGAACCCAAGGATGGGAACTCACCAACCAGTTTAGGGTGTGATTCTTAGTAGTCATCCTTGTGTTCCAGAACTACGTAGCCAGCGTAGGTTGAGACATCTTAACCGATCAGATTAGGATTAATGAAGTGGCTTAACCAATCAGTTTAGGGTTCCCACCATTCTCATTAAGTACCCACCAAATAATGGTCACTCACAGGTTTTCCTAACCCGTGGCACGGTACTGACAGCCCTCTAGTTGGGGTAAAGATTAGACCCTAGTTTAGCCATAACGACATACATAGGGCATGTCGATTAAACACTACTTCCCATTGTTTCAGTATCAGTCTCAGTAAGAAGAACTTAGGGCGTTCTTCAGATTTTAGTATATACATGACTGTCATATAGAGTTGTCCATGTTATCAGTTTTAGTATCAGTCATGACAATTATTAGTAAACCATGTAATGCTTACAGGTCATGCTATCATTTATTCACGGTCCCAGTTTCTATATATGTGTGTTTGCACCCCTACATTCATATTAGTCAGTCAGTGTTGTTCATGTGTGAAACCATTTATGTATAGCCTACCTTCCTCGTAAACTCAGTACTCCATCTGTACTAATGCATTTGTGCTATGGTTCTTTCTTTTCATGTTACACCATAGGTTTTGAGACACGAGCTCTAGCCCAGCAGTAGCGGTAGCATTCCATTCGTAGAGAGACAGTGAGTCCTTATTGATTCGAGGACAATATGATTTGATTCATTTATTTATTTCTTCAGTTCCATTTTTTGGATTTAATTGGAGACATGTTCCTTCAACTACTTATTCAGATAGTTTAGAGGCTTTTAGATTTATGTTCAGATTTACGTTTAGATTGAGTTGTTTTGGGTATTTTCACCCACATGTTTGTATTCAGTTGAACCTTATGGCCTAACAGTTCTATGTATTCCATATTATTATATCATGATTTGCTGTATATAGGTACAGATATCAGTCATGGGTTAGCTTGTTGTCCCTTGAGGTCATAAGCACCGTGTAGCATTCCGGTTTAGCGAATCAGGGTGTTACATATCAGTTGATATTAGATAATTTGAACATGTATTTATTCATATTTTCATAACCAGATTTAAATTATCCTATTAGCTTACCTTCTACTAATGTCATGTATTACTATGTTGTTCAATAATCGCAGTAGGTGCCAGCTCATGGGTTGGATTATGGTCACTTGTGGTCGTAAGCATCGTAGTAGAAACTAGGGGGTTGCCTCAGGTCGTGACAAAACTTTCTATCAAACCTAAGGTTTTAAAGTTTCCTAAGGAGTCTAAAAACAACATTGTGTAGAGTCTTGTGGGTGTGAAGCATGCCACACTTATGGACAAGAAACTATGAAATATTTTAGGTTAGTTTCCCTTCCTTCAGTGTTCACGTTATGAGAAAGAGCATAAGAACTATTTAAAATATCTTTATAACTAATACTTCATCCTGTTTATAGACAATGTCTCCCAGAGGAAACAATGAAAGAAGAAATAGGGATCAAACCGCACCACCATCTATTCAGGAAGATTCCCTTAATAAGAATGTTTCTCATGCTGAATTCAGAGCTGGTTTTATGAACCTGGTTCATTAATTAGCTACTCAAAACAACCAAAAAGTTGTTTCCCTAACTAATCTAGAGGCAAATATTACTGCAGTTAGGATTTTGGATTTCACTCAGATAAATCCCTCTTTGTATTTGGGATTCAAGATAGGGGAGGACCTACAAGAGTTTCTGGATATGGTATAGAAGGTGACTAATTAATGGACATAATTTCAAGTGAGATTGTAGAGTTGGTTGCATATCAATTGCATGATGTAGCTCGTACTTTATTTAAAAATTGGAAGTAAGACTATGGTATTAATGTTGGGTTGGTAGAGTGGGAAAAGTTTGATATAGCATTCTTATAGAGATTCTTTCCCTTAGAATTGAGAAAAACTAAGGTTCAGGATTTTATCAAATTTAAGTAGGGTAATATGAGCGTAAAGGAGTACTCTCTTAAGTTCACTAAGTTAGCGAGGTATGCACCTTTAATGTTTGCATATAATGGGTCTAGAATGAGTAAGTTTGTATTTGCTATATCTGCTAGTATTGATAAGGAGTATACGACTAGCTTGATGATTAAGAAGATGGACCTATCTAGGCTCATGGTTTACGCTCAATAGATTGAGAAGAAGAAATGTAAGGAGAGGGAGAGACAAAAAAAGAAGGACACAATATGTTGTTTTAACTTTTCTCAGCTAAGGTTAGAAAACCGTTCTCAGTTCCATCAAAACTTTTCAACTCCATCTCCATCTTTAGCTAGTGCGTGAGTGCCTATGTTCAAGCTAGACAGTCAGGATAGAGCGCTAGGCTTTATGTCCCCGGGCAGTATGAAGAGTGGTCATAATAAAAATCTATAAGAAATGTATTAGGAATCATAAAAGGTGAGTATAAGGCTATTAGGGATATTTCTTTTAGTTGGTGCAAGATAAGCCATGTATAGTAGCCTCTCGGAGGGGCAAAAGTGATCACTAATAGGGCTAAATAAATTTCTCATCAACTCTAGCAGGTTGCTCGACTCAGCAGGGGTAATATCTAGTGCAACTAGTGGGAAGCATCAGAATTGGTGGTATGCCCTCAAGACCCGGCATGATCAGGAATATTTCTTGATGTGGTAACGAGTAGGTTATAGGTTTTTCAAATTCATGTTTATGCATTGTTAGATCCCGAAGCTTTATTTTCCTTTGTGACTCCTTCTATAACCATCAATATTTTTGTCAGTCTCAAAATATTAGCAGAGCCTCTCCTAGTGTCTACCCTAGTAGGTAAATTTATTACAAATAGATGGGTATACAAAAATTTCCCAATCGTAGTATCTTAGAAAATCACCTCAGTTGATCTCGTAGAGTTAGAGATGATCTGTTTTGATGCCATTCTCAACATGGGCTGGCTCTACTCATGATTTGCCTTAGATAATTGCATAAATAGAGTCATTCAACTTCAGTTTCCTAATGAACCAGTTATCGAATGGAGGGGTAGTACTTAAGTTCTTAGGGGTAAGATTTTGTTTCATATCTTAGAGCAAGAAATATGATATCTAAAGTGTGTGTTTAACATCTTTTCTAATTCAAAGACTTATCTACTAAGATTCCGCGTCTTGAGTCAATTTCTATAGTAAACAAATTTTTAGATGTGTTCCCTGAAGATCTTCTCGTAGTGTCTACCGAGAGGGAAATTGACATCGAAATAGATCTCTTTCTAGATACCTAGCGTATCTCTATTCCAAGGTACAGAATAGCTCCACCTGAGCTTAAGGATTTTAAAGAATAGTTAAAATATCTCTCAGATAAGGGTTTCATTAGTCCCAGTGTTTCTCCATGGGGTGCCTTAATCTTGTTCTTATGTAAGAAAGATAGTTCTCTTAGAATATGCTTCAACAACCGTCAGTTGAATTAAGTCACAATAAGAATAAGTATCGCCTACCCAAAATTAATGACTTGTTCGACCAACTTTAGGGTGCCAGTTATTTCTCTAAGATACACCTCAAATCTGTCTATCATCATCTTAGAGTCATAGAATATGACATTTCAAAGATAACTTTGAGAACTCGATATGGTCACTTTCAATTCCTAGTTATTCTTTTAGACTAATAAATGCCCCTACAATTTCATGCACTTGATAAATAAGGTGTTAAAAAATATGTTGACATGTTCATCATAGTATTTATTTATTATATCCTTATCTATCCCCATATTGAGAATAATCATGCAGACCATTTCAGAATTGTGTTGCAGACCTAATCAACTCATCAGTTATTCACCAAATTAAGTAAGTATTAATTTTGGCTGATCTCTGTAGCTTTTCATGGCCATATTATTTCCAGTGATGGCATTAGAGTTGATCCTTAAAAGGACAAAGTAGTGAGAAACTAGAATATACATATCTCTTCATCTGATGTAAAGAGTTTCTTGGCTTTGGTTGGCTACTACAAATGGTTCATCAAAATTTTTTCTTCTATTGCATCCCTTATGACTTGACTGACTTATAAGAAAGTAAAATTTTTGTGTTTATATTCTTGTTAGAAGATTTTTCAAAAGTTGAAGACTCAACTCACTTTTGCTCCAGTCTTGACTTTGCCTGATAGTTCAGATAGGTCTGTAGTTTACTGTGAGACTTTAAGAGTTTGTCTCGATTGTGTTTTGACGCATAGAGGTAAGATCATAGCCTATTCTTCTAGACAACTTAAACACCATGAAAAGAGTTAACCTATATATGAACTTGAGTTGACAGTCATTGTTATTTCCTTGAAAATTTGGAGACATTATCTTTATAGAGTTCATGTTGATGTGTTTAGTTATCATAAGAGTTTACAGTATGTGTTCACACAGGGACTTAAAATGTTATTATTGAAGAAGTTTTTGACCTGAAGAGTTTGTACACAAGAGGTAAAAATAAATGAGAAGATGTAATCAAAGAAGGAGAAAAAGATGAAGGAAAAAGGATGAGTAGTGATGTTCGGTATGACCGCGACACAAAATCAATCACTTCTTGGGAGGTAACCAAAGATAAGGTACGTTTTAGTTTTAGTATTATAGTTTTCATTCACTTAGTTTCTATTTTTATTGTTTCACAGGTTGATGGGAAGTCTGAGTATCAGAAATATAAGCTATAGAGTATAACAAAGACTAAGTGTGGGGTCCCCAGACCCTCCTAATAATAAAATTTGCTACTAGATAGGAATATAGGCCTCATGGAGTATTTATATCTCAACTTTTTAGTATACTTTTAGGACTAAGTAGATTTTTAAGTGTACGATGGGGAAATTCCTTTATTTTGGGTGAAGTGATGTCATACTGTCTTGAGTTTTAGTTGCTTTTCTAGTGTTGGGGGAAATTTGAAAAAAAATACAAAAAATTCTATCTTTCTAGTTTTAGTTGTTCGGATCAAGCTAGAGGTGCATACTTCACTCACCCCATGGTTGTTCTTCTCTATTCTTTTCCATGGGGTAGCCCTTTGAACCAATGTCCTTTTTCTTTTTAGGTGTAATTTAAAACTTTTGTGTTTGTACAGCGACATGTTCTTGTTTTTTCTATACATGATAACATGATGAAAGTGGGCTTATATGTAAAGAGCATGTGGATTGTGTGAATTACTAATTTTTACACTCCTAGGCTCTTGTTTATGACTCTTGTACTTGTTGGATTAATGTTAAATTCAGGCTATTGTTTGGTTGAAAGTCTATGATAATCCTACTTGAGTTGAACATGTACCATGTGTGTGAGGTATATATATTTCTTATTGTATGTAATGTGTAAAACTTTCTTGGTGTGTATTCGAGGTAAAATAAAGCATGTGGGTTTAGGAGATGACATAAGAATTTCTTTGATAGCCATGTTTCATATCTTTTGTGGCTTACCCTTGTGTATAATTCTAGTTAGCCCCATTGAGAATTTAGCTTGTTTTCTTTGTAATACTCACATGTATTATGTATCTCCTTCTTTGGCTGTCCATAATTTTATACAAAGCTCCTAAACATTTTAGGGTACAATTAGTTTGGTTAAGGAGTTGGAAATCGAGGAAGGAGATTAGTGAAATTAAAGCCCCAAAGTAATAATCATTGGGAGGTCTAATTGTTGTGTTGTGGTTGGGAGTGAAACAAATTTGTGTTAAGCTAAAAATTGAATCATAAATTAATAGACAATACACCAGTCCATATTGTATATGAGTGAGATGGGGCAAAACAAAAGATATAGGTTAATAAAAGAGGTAGAAATTGGTTGTTAGAGGTAAATTTAATGAAAAGTGTGATATAATATAGTACTTAGGGATGATAGTCACTATCACTAGAAAGAATAGTTCCTACCCATCCCTTATCCTACATTACAATCCTTAAAGACATACTTGATCCTGAGCTTTAACATTTTGATATTAGTGGAGTACCACACTAAGCGAAAGCCTATAGTCTATCATATTTAACTTGTGAATTTTTTTGAGAGTGAGCGTAATTTGATTCTTATACCCATTTAGTAATAAATTGTATCTATGTTAGTGATTATTGGTAACTCTTTTGTTTTGATGGAATATTTTTTTATGATAGTTTGGTGATTTTTGTGATCTCTTGAATAAAGTATTATACATAAATTTGTCAACTTGGTGAGTCAATTCTTTAGGCTGGGACTTTTTGGAGCAGTTTTCTTGAAATTTCAATTGTGTATAACATGGCTAGTGCAAAAACATTCATTCTGTGTAGTAATTGTAGTGCTATACTTAATGGCTTGCTTGTATTAGAAGTGCGGAGTCTCCACTGATAATGATTCTTAGAAGAAAGAGTTGTTCGAGGACGAACAAAGCTTTATGTAGGGGGTGATGATTTGAGGTGAATTTATGCACCTGAGTGTCACTATAAATGATCTTTTAGACTTGCTTTGAAGACTTCTTGTGTGATTATTGAGTTTTAAATCATATAAATGAGCATATAAGTGTTAAAATACTTGATTATAATTATTAAGGTGTGTGTCAAACAAGTTTGGAATTAATTTGGTCACTTAGAATTTAGATAAAAAAACTTGTGTTACTAGCTTGAACTATGTGTTGTTCTTGTTAATCTCGATGGATTCTAGTGTGTAATAAGTTTCTACGAGTAGTATTGTTTCATCATGTGTGGAATAATTTGTTTATAGTGTTTAACATTCAATTTAAACAAGACAAGAGAAAAAATCATTAGTTAAAGATCTAAAGGACAAAACTAGTATTCTTAGCTTAAGTTTTCAGTTAATCTTCTGTGATTGTACGTGGTTTTGAGCTCTAATTCATGATGTTTGATAAAATATGATTCTTTTGGAGTTTATAATGATGATGTATTGGTAATAAAAAATCTGGGAAGCAAGTTAAAACATCACCACAAGGCTTTGAATAGGTGGACATAAGCACGGGATAAGACTTGGCAAAAAATGGATGTTTTGGGGTCATTGGCATGCCTCAGACTTTAGCCACCATGTTAGGGTTCGTTCCACCCCCTTAGGGGTATCCTAAATGAAAATTTAAAGTGTTTCACCATGATATTTGTGCAATATGGACCCTGTGCAACACGATAACGTCAGTGGCACATTAGGCAGTAAAAATTGGCAGCCTTGGTCATACTATAAATAGGACACTTAAACATTATGTTATAGACCTTGGACATCCTTTAAACATTCGGAGAGGTGTATATACCCTTATAATACATCCATTGTCATTTATTGAGCCCGGAAGAAGGAATAAGAGGAAAAAACATAGGGTAAATAGAATAGGATTGTAATCTTCTGCAGAATAAAGTTTTAATTTTAATTAATGAAAGAAAGATACCTAAGTTACCTATTTGGTTCACATATAGGATTAAACATCAATTTGTTTAGGTTAGTTACAATATCCCCGCTCAATGAGGTAATTGTGGGGCTATGCAAGATAGGTGATTAGAGGGTCAGATGACGATAATCATAATTTTAAATCCGTGAATCATCAACAAGGATAAGTAACCTCACAAATAAAGTTTAATAACATCTTCACAGAGCCTTAACCCTGGGTTTCTCACAATTGAATTTCCATGAACAATTAATTTTTTGAATTGTTAAGTTTACTTTAGTTTTAATTTCCAACTCTTTTTATTATCGTTTCAACAATTTAATCTCAATAGTTTTTAACTCAAGAGCCAGGAAAATCAATAATTGGTTTCAAAAAGGCCATTTTACTTCTTGGTGGGACCACGTACACTTTAGTATGCACTTAGGCACAACAACAGTGATTAATTTCGGGGAATAGGGTGAGTTTTTAACAGTTGAGTCACCTATTTCATACTATATATATTTTTCGTCTTTTATTTTGAGATAGGTGCATTCATTATTCTACATTTTGAGTTGTATTTATACTATTAGATGCTCTTGTACTTTCTCTACCACATCATTGGATTGGTATCTTAAATTGACTATCTTATCTATTTAAAAAACTTTGCTTATTTATATATTTTGAACTTAAATTTTCCCTATTATGGGAATTTCCTACCGAATTAACACATTATTTTAGCTTAATTTATGGTTTTGGCATTCCTACTTGTAGGATTTTTTAGGAGCCATCTTGACTCATAAATTTGGTCATGACAGTTTGATATCAGATCCAGGTTTCATAGATAGTATTGGTAAAAGACTAAGTGTCTGGTAGAATCCCATAAATCTAAGTTATGACGTTTATTTTTTATCTTCGGGAGACTGTAGGACATTCTTTGGAGTACTTCAATCCATTCAGTCATATCATTATAAGAGTTTGAGTTGGTTTATAGAAGTATCCCCTTGACTTTGCTCCTTTGTACATGACCAGGACACATACTACTACTACACGAGATGAGGGTCTTGAGATAGATCCTCGGGATTTTTCTCCTAGTTTTTGCTTACCCAGAGGTTGTGGAAAGCCGTGTGATGAGTCCCTATCTAGGAGCTAACATAAGTTGCTTTTGCTAGGTCCTAAGCCAGAGATTATTCTACCCCACCCTGTGGTGGGCCAGGGAGTAGCCCTTGCTCCACCAGGTTCATCACTTCTTCAGTACTTATAGATGCATTAGTTTAGCTTTTGGGTTTAGTTGGCAGTGTGCCATCTAATAGGGAACAGTCTAAATATTAGAGTTGTATTGATGTTACAAATATAAGGTGCCTCATGCACCAATAGTTTCTCAGCCAATAGCTTATCAGCCAATGGTTGTCTAGCCTGTTATGTATTATGAGGAGAAGAAGATGTCTGCTAGATTCTTAAGATTGGCTCCACCAAAGTTTTTAGTGCTCCAAGTGAGGCTGCATATAGGTTTTTGATTATTTGTTAATATAGATTTCATAATTTTGGCCTATTTGATGCTCGCGTAATTGATTACACCATATTTTAGTTGGATTTTATTGCTTGACATTAGTTGAGCATATATATGGATTCTAAACCAATTGAATCTTCTGGCTTATCATTTACTAAGTTCTCTAAGATATTCTTGGAGAAGTACATACCTCAGCACATGAGAGATCGTTGAAGGGATTAGTTCTCTATATCGGAGTAGGTTTCCACGATAGTTGTAGAGTATGAGTCTCATTTTATAAGTTGGATACGCATACGACTTCTATTCTATGTATTAACTATGTGAGAGTTCAATGCTTTGTTAGAGGATTAAGACATTCCCTTGATATGGCTACTCAGAGTTTAGTTTCTGTGAACATGCCTTTTGCTGAGGTGTCAGATCAATCTATGGTGATGGAAGAGATGTACCATAAGGGTCATGATAAGAGGCCTAGTTTTTGGACTGATTAAATGGGATCCATTGTAGTTCTCGACCCAGAGATAGCAGCTTTTATAATAAATATCACTCACATCCATCCTTTAAGTCCCCGAGAATTTAAAGGTAAAAAAGGTTGAATATTGGTTGTTACAGGAGATTTTGATGAAAAATATGATATATTAAGGTGCATAGGGAGGATAGTAACTACTCTTGGCTAAAATAGTTCCTACCCATCCTCTAGCCTGTGTTACAACCTTTAAAGACCTATTATATCTTGAGCCTTAAAATTCTAATATTAGTGGAGTGCTTTACTAAATGAAAGACTAAGTTTTATCATGTGTTACTTGTGAATTCTTTGTAAGAGTGAGCATAATTTGGTTTTTGTACCCATTTCTTTACAGATTGCATTTATGTGAGTAATTATGGGTAACTCTTTTATTGTTAGGGCACTTGTTTAATGATAGTGTGATGATTTGTGTGATGTCCTTAATTAAATAATATTCATGAATTTTCTAAATTGGTGATTCAATTCTTAAGTGTAGGGTGTTATGGCGTAGGGCAAGAGCTTTCAATTGTGTATATAACATGTTTAGTTTAAAACATACCATCTGTGTAGTCATTGTAGTACTGGCTGGTATATTTTTTTTGTAATATAAGTTTGGAGTCTTCACAAATTATGATACTTATAGTGGAGAGTTGTGTGAGGATGAGCAAGGATTTATGTGCGGGGTAGTGATCTTAGTTTGATTTATGCACCTAAGTGTCATTATGTATGCTTGTTTAGCATTGTCTTGAGGAATTCTTGTGTCCTTAATGAGTTTTTAATGAGATAATTAAAAATATAAGTGCAAAACTACTTAATTATAATGCTTAAGGTGTGTTTCAAATAAGTTTAATCAATTTGGTCACTTAAGAGTTTAGACGAGAAAACTAGTGTTCCTAGCTTTACCTATGTGTTGTTGTAGTTGTCACAATGGTCTCTAGGATGTTTAATGGATTAATAAACATATAGTTTAGTAGTTATGTGTGAAATCACTTTTTTTAGTGTTAAATTTTCAATTGAAACAAGCAAAGAGACAAAATAGTATGTTTAATATCAAAAGGACAAAACATATACTCTTAAGTTATTAGTTCATCCTCTTGGATTGTATGTTGTTTTGACCACTAATATGTGGTTTTTGATTGTATAGGATTCTTTGGTGATTTTTTAATTATTATATATGTATTATATAGAAGATTTAAATCAAGTGTGAACAGTACCACAAGGATTGGAAAGGATGGATAAACAATTTGGACTAGACTTGACCAAAAGGAACGTTTTGGGGTCACTTTTATGGAGTCAGTCGTGTCCCGTGGACCTTATGATATTCGTTAGGACCATTAAATGCCATTGTGAGAATCCTTAATTACTAATTGCAGTATGTAATAACAAAAAGATAGAATATAGGATAGATAGATAGGATTGTAATCTTATAATTAAAAGAAGTTATAATTTGCATTTAGGATAGAAATATACCTTAGTGCACAAAATACATTATAATGCGGAAACATGAACTAAAAATCCATAATGTTCAATACTGAACATACTAAAGTTTAAAACATGATAGTCTTGAAAGCCTCTAACTGACTAAACTATCTGAGTGAGGAATTGATGGGACATGTCCCCGACTAACTCCAAATAATAAACTGATAAATGAGATAATAGGGAAAAAATCATGTTCTTAAAACATGACAACTCACTTCTAACTCTGTCTGTAGACATCTGGAATCTACTATTGCTCTAGAGCTCGTGTCTCTGAACCTATGGTATAAGAAACCATAGCGCAAATGCGTTAGTACTTTGAATGTACTGGTATGCATGTGAGATAGGCTGAATTCATGGGGTTCATATGCATGAACAATCATAATAACTGACTATCTATCATCAGAGTAAGAATACATGCACGAGACATGACAACTTACCCTACTATTGTGATAACATGATTACTGAATCTGAATATAGATTATAACATGAGTGACTGTACTTGACTGTTTTGAATCTGATGAAACTATTTGAGTTTTGTACTGTATCTGAGTAAATTGTATCTAACAGTTCTAAAATCTGAAGAACAATCTGAGTTCTATTACTAGGACTGATGGACCACATCTGACAGTCCTGATTTTGTAACATAAAACTATAGGAAATAATTATCTAACAGATATGCCCCTGATATGCCATTATGGCTGAGTTGGGGTCCACTCTGTAACCCCAATTGGAAGAGTGTCAATATCGCACCACCGGCAAGGACAAGCTAAGGATGACCCTTATCTGATAGTGTCCCATTTATGAGAATAGTGGGGCCCTTATCTGACAGTGCTTATCTACCCTATTAACCCTCATCGGATAGTGTTGATGTCTCAACCTATGTTGGCTATATAGTTTTGGCACACAAGGATGACTTCTAAGAATCACAACCTCATCTGATGATGTGTGTTCCCATCCTAGGGTTCACTCGGTGCTAATTCCTACTCTCATCTAAATAGGCTGTGAACATGATTTACTAAACTAAACAAGGGTTGAGTTGCTTAATTCCATTGATTGATGAAATACTACTGATATTTGAAAACTGACTGAGTTCATAAGATTATGGAAATTTCCTGAATAATAAGACTGTGTGAAGTCTAAGGATCTTAGCTTGAGTGAGAGTATCGTGAAAACATGATATGACTCTAGGCACACAGCTAATGTTTCGGATACTCGTACCCCCAAGACTCGATGGAAGGAAATTGACCAAGCATAACTTACTTGAACATATAACTAACATCATAATCCATAATACACTTATAGAAGCATTTAATCAAAACATATGATAGGCATAACTTGTACATACATGGGGATTTCATGGTATCATGTTAGTTAGGCACTTTTCCTTCATCTAGGCATATAATCAAACATATTGAAGGCATGGTACATGAAAACATCATTATGCAATAATTAAGCATCATGGTTCAATTATAATTTCATCATTTAAGGGTATATTCAAAGGTTTGCATGAATCTTTATCTATAATAATTTAACCTACATAGAATTTATCACCCAACATGGAATAGAATTATATTTCTCATTATCCACATGATCAAGAGTAACCCAATAATGAAATTCATAAGAAAATCCATAAACTTGAATTTAGAAAAGGGATTCTTGGGCTTTATGGATGAAAGGAGTCAATGAATGAACACTATGCATATCTTAGTTTGTGATTTCTTAAAGATTGACGGTGAAACTTTCTTTAAATTGGATATTCTATGGAAACCCTAGCTTGTTCTTGAGAGAAACATTCGAGAAACTAGTATATTTTTGGTGAAAAGTGGTTGAATCACGTGTTAATGGGCTTAAATAGGGGTGGGAAGTTGATCCCAATTGACCCTGGATGCGTCATTTAATTTCAGTAAAATTTTCCCAAAATGAACCCTGGCGCGATGTGCCGCTATCACGCTATGTCGCTGTAATTTGACAATTGGGAAATTGAGGGATGGCACAACGTAGAGCCATCGTGTTTCCCCTTCTTTTATGAGCTTAAAGTTTAGCACGACATGAAAGAAATTGTGCTAAGACATTGGAGAAAGGACAATTTCCATTTTAGCTTATGGCGTGGTACGCCACTGACCAATATGCTGTTATTTTATGACATAAACTTGAAATAATCATAATTTCTGACCCGATTATTGGATTTGGGAAAATCTTATATCGATGAAAAGCTTATTGAATTTCCCAAATAACAAAAAGTGAAAATCTTGAAAATTACTCATGGAATAACCATCATAAAATTTAGAAGCTAATAGTAGTCATTCTTGAGATGAAATTAGCTAGGAAACGTAAGGGGTATTACAATATCTCCCCCTTGAGAACATTCGTTCTCGAATGAGACTGATTAAGAGGGGAGAAAAGACAACTGATGTACATACTAAACATGAATAAGTGGAACTGTATCTCATGACTGACAGGACTAACAAGCTGAACATATGATACTGAACATGCGTAGCTGATGCAAGTGTAACTGATTCATGAATGCATGACTGAGTTTTCTAAAGAACTACGTATCTTACAATGAGAATACATGTCTGATGCATAATTAGATAACTGAACTAATACATGAGTGCATGAATGAATATGCTATGGTACTTCATACTGAGATTATAATGGGAACATGAGCATAAAACTGCATACCAAGTTTGTGATGAACGCTGAACATGAAATAGAGTATGCTTAAGGAGAACTGTTACCTTTAGCTTGATCTAAGTTGGAGCAGAAGAGGTGAAGATACTTGGTACACAATTCTGCCTCCGCTTCCCAAGTAGCTTCCTCGACGTACTGATTTCACCAAAGAACTTTAACTAGAGGGACTTCTTTGTTCCTCAGTCTACTAGTCTACTAGTCTAAGATTTCGACTAGAATCTCTTCATAAGAGAGAGTGTTCTGAACAACAATGCTCTGAATAGAGACTACAACTGATGGGTCACCTATAAACTTCTTAAGCAAAGAGACATAAAAGACTGGATAAACTGAGGCTAGATCTAAAGGAAATTCAAGCACATAGGCTACCTTTCCAAAGAGACTGAGAATCTTGAAGGGACTAACTTATCGAGGACTAAGCTTTCCCTTCTTGCCGAATCTCTTCACTCTCTTTATGGGAGAGATCTTTAGATAGACATGATCATCAATCTCAAACTCGAGATCTTTTCTACGAACATCTGCATAAGACTTCTGTCAGCTCTGAGCAGCCCATAGTCTTTCTCTAATCAACTGGACTTTTTCTAAAGAATCAAATACCTAGTCAAGACCTATGACTGATGCCTCACTAACTTCGAACAAACCAATTAGAGGTATACATATCCTACCATAGAGAGCTTTGGATAGAGCCATCTGAATACTGGAATAATGGTTGTTGTTGTATTCAAACTTAATCAAAGGTAAGTGGTCATCCCAACTTCCGTTGAAATTGATTGCACACGCCCTTAGTATATCTTCTAACATTTAAATGGTACTTTCATTTTGACCATCAATCTGAGGATGAAAGGTTGTACTAAGATGAACTTGGGTACTAAGACCCTTTTGGAATGCTTTCCAAAAATAAGAGGTGAACTAGGTATCTTTGTCTAAGATAATGTAAAATAGAACATGGTGCAATCTTACGAACTCCATGATGTAGATTTTGGCGTTATCCTCGGCTTAATGAGAGGTATGAACTAGAAGGAAATACGCTGATTTGGTCATTCTATCTACAATGACACAGACTGAATCATGTTGCTGACGAGTTTGAGGAAAAACCATCACGAAGTCCATGTTCACAACTTCCCATTTCCAAGTAGGAATATTGAACTCCTGCATGGACCCACTAGGATTTTGATGCTCTATCTTAACGTTCTAACCTATAGAGCACTTAGCCACAAACTTTGCAACATCTCCCTTCATCTCACTTTACCAATAGACTTCCTACAAGTTGCAGTACCTATTTGTGGCCCCTGGTTAAATAGAGTAGCGCGCACCATACTCTCCAGCAAGAATTTGCTGCCTTAAGTCATCTATACCTGGAACACAGAGATGACCCTGACAACAAAGGGCACCATCTCCCTCCTAGGAGAAAACCTCTACTTTCTGATCCTATACTGACTCTGTCTACTTGACAAGGTTGGGATCCCAATCTTGATTTTCTTTCACCTTAAAACTAGAGATGATTCTAAACTACTCTGAGCCCATATATCACCCTCATCAGTATCGACTAAGTGAACTCTTAGTCTTGCAAGATGATGGACTTCCTGAGCTAACTTCTTTTTACTATACTCAACATGAGAAACACTACAAATGGATATTCTACTAAGAGTGTCGGCCACTACGTTGGCCTTGCCCGAATGATAAAGGACACTCATGTTATAATATCTCAAGATTTTAAACGACCTTCTCTGATAAAGATTGATATATTTTTTAGAAATGACATACTAAAGACCTTTATGATCAGTGATCACATCTACATGAACACTGTATAGATGATGCCTCAAAATCTTTAAGGCAAAGACTATGGCTGCTAACTCAATATCATGAGTAGGATAATTCCTCTCATGGGGCTTAAGTTTTCTGGAGGCATAGGATATAACCTTATCATGCTGCATGAGGACTTAACCCAAACCTACTCTGGATGCATCACAATACACTATGAAACAATCTAGACCATCTAGAAGAGCTAATACAGGAGCTTAGGTGTGTCGACTCTTTAACTTTTGAAAACTTTTCTTGTAAAGATTAGACAACTGAAACTTGAATTCTTCTGAGTCAATGTGGACATATGGGATGCAATAGATGAAAATCCCTCAACAAACCATCTGTAATAACTAGTAAAACCTAAGAAACACCTAATATCTTATGGGGAGACAGGGCAGGGAAAATTTCTTAATGCTTTGGTCTTTTGAGAATCTACTCTAATGGCATCACTGGAAATAATATGACCAGGGAATGCTACTGACCTTAGCCAAAATTTGCACTTACTGAATTTGACGAATAGCTGATGATCTCTAAGAGTCTAAAGTACTTTTCTGAGATAGTATGCATGATCATGTTTTATGCAGGAATACACCAGAATATCATCTATGAGGACTATGACAAACCTATCTAAGTATTGCTTGAACTCACGGTTCATCAAGTCCATTAAAGTTGCTGAGGCATTAGTAAGACCAAAGGATAGAAATAAGAATTCAAAATGACCATATCGAGTACAAAAAATTGTTTTTGGATATGACATTCTCTAAATCTGAGCTGATGATAGCTGAATCTGAGGTCTATCTTAGAGAAATAGTTGGCACCTTGAAGTTGATTAAACAATTCATTAATTTTGGTAAGATACTTGTCCTTGACATGACGTTATTGAGTTGATGGTAGTCTATACACATCCTAAGAGAATTCTCTTTCTTGCACACGAATAATACTAGAGTGCCCCATAGGGAAATGCTGACCCTGATTAATCCCTTATCTAAGAGATCCTTCAATTGTTCTTTCAATTCTCTAAGTTCTGCTATTGCCATTCTGGAGGGCTGAATATATATTGGCTAAGTATCAGGAAGAAGTTCAATACAGATGTCTATTTCCCTTTCAGGAGGAATTCCTGGAAGATTTTGGGGAAAGACATCTGAATATTCACCTACAACTGGAACTGGTTCAAGGTTGGGAGTTTCGAAACTGGTGTCCTTAACTTGAAACATCCCTTAGATATTATTTTCTGTGCCCAAAGGTAGGAAACAAGATGACCTCTGAATGCCGAAATACTACCCTTCAACTCAAGGATGGGTTCATTCAGAAAATGAAACTTGACTATTCTATTTCTACACTCGACTATGGCATAGTAGGAATAAAGACAATCCATGTCAAGAATGACATTAAAAGTAGTCATCTCTAATTCGACTAAGCCTGCTGGAGTAACTTTTTGAAATATCATAACCGGGCAGTTCCTATATACATATCGGGCTATGATTGTTTTACCCACTAGTGTAGAGACTTAAAAGGGCTCTACAAGGATTTCGGGACTGATTCTGAAATTTCCTTCTATATAGGGAGTAACAAAAGACAAAGGATCTCCAACATCTAGGAAAGCATAAACATGCACATGAAAGATCTGTTATGTACTAGTAACTAAATCAGGAGAATTTTCCTAATCCTATCGGGACTGAAGAGCATAGAGATGATTTTGGCATTACCTACTAGTAGCACTGGTGGTGGTACCCTACAGATTTGGTCAATCAAACTGAGCTGAGGAGCGGAGATGACTCTGATAACCTGACTGACGAAAGTCTCTGACTCTATTCCCTAGCTTTCCACAACCGAATCAGACATTGCTATGAGGTCTGCAAGTGCCCTTATGTTTCTTACCACTAGTCTGACAAGGGGGATTAGTTCGGGCATTGCTAACACTGCCCTGAGACCAAGATCCTAGAGCTCTATCTCTTTTACCCTCCCTGAACCTAGGAACTGAAGCACTAGCTGAAGAAGGGGCTGGAACTGATGACTTAGGACAAAATTAGGTACTGTTTCCACATTATGATTTAGGTCGAGCGAAGTTGAAACTACCTATTTTCACTCTTTTATTCTACTTCTCCCTCTACTAAATCTTCTGCTCCTTTATCTGTTCAGCATGATTCATATGCCCGGCTAAAGTCATGTCACTATTCAGCATGTTAGAACTGCACACATTTACCGCTGAAGTGAACTTACTTATCTTGGCTTTGCTCTCTGCAACCACATGAAGGGTATATCTTGCTAATTGAGTAAACTTAAAAGAATACTCTTTCACTGTCATATTGCTCTACCTGAGGTTGATTAATTCTAGCACCTCAGTCTTTCTAAGACCTTGGGCAAAAAATATGTCTAAGAATGCAGTGACAAACTCCGCCCACTTTATAGGACCTATATCATCTGACCTCTCTAACTTCCACTATTTGTCCAAGTATTAGCCACATTCTTCAACTGATATGCAGCTAGCTTAGCACTCTCAACAGTAGTCACCCCCATGTTTTCTAACACCTTCTAAACCTGATCAATGAATTCCTAAGGGTCCTTATCTACCTTAGACTCAAGAAAGGATGGAGGATTTATTTAGGTGAAGTCCTGAACCCTAGATGCGGCTGAATTAGCCACTTGGTTAGCTGGAATGACTACTGGCCATTTATTTTGAGCCACAAACTGAATTAGCAAGAGTAGTGAATGCGGCCCTAAACTCCGCATGAGAAACATGATCGCCCAAAGGATTTTCAAGATGAGGGGCTAACTGATTTCTGTTTCTTCTTTTAGGAGGTATGTATTGTAGAAAAAAGGCATAAACTGATTAGACTTAGAGATTTAATTGAGATTATGCTCACTGGCATAACATGACTACTAAAAAAAGTGAAACTATTCCTAAAACATCTTATTGCCTCTATCACATAAATGTGGCGTGCAACATACCCATGTACAAGACTCTACTAGATGTGGCTTTCAGATATCCTAGGACTCTATTATAACTTAGGCTCTAATACCAAGTTTGCAACGCCCCAAATCTTGTATTCGGCAAGCTACATGGTGCTCATGACCACAAAGGACCAAAATCTAACCCATGACAGTTATTTATACCTGTGTTCGCATAAAATACTTTATAATGCAGAAACATGAACTGAAAGGCCATTATGTTCAATACTGAACATACTGAAGTCTAAAACATGATAGTCTAGAAAGCCTCTAATTGCCGAAACTATTTGAGTAAGGAGTTGATAGGACATATCCCCAACTAACTCCAACTAATAAACAAATTAATGATACGATACGGAAATAATCAAGTCCTGAAAAGATGAGGATTCACTTCTAACTCTGGTTGTGAATATCTGGAATCTACTATTTCTCTGGAGCTCATGTCTCTGAACCTATGGCACAAGACACCATAGAGCAAATATGTCAGCACTTTGAATGTACTGGTATTCATGAGAGTTCGGTTGAGGGCATGGGGTTCACATGCATAATTAATAATAATAATTGACTCACTATCATGAGCGTGAGTATACATGCATTATACATAACAACTTACACTACTATAGTGATAACATGATTACTAAATATGAATATAGCTGATAATACGAGTGACTATATTTGACAGTCCTGAATCTGATGGAACTAACTCAGTTCTGTACTGTTTCTGAGTTGACTGTATCTGACAGTTCTAAAATCTTAAGAACTATCTAAGTTCTATTACTGAGACTTATTGACTATATCTAAAAGTCTTGATTCTATAACCTGAAACTATGGGAAATAGTTATCTAACCAACATGCCCCTGATACACCATTATGGCTAAGTTGGTGTCCAATCTGCAACCCCAATTGGAGGGGTGTAAATACCACTCCACCGGTAAGTACAAACTGTGGGCGACCCTCATCTAATAGAGTCCGCTATATGATAAAGGTGTGGCCCTTATCTGACAGTGCTTATCCACCTTATCAACCCT
Source organism: Capsicum annuum (assembly GCF_002878395.1). Classification (NCBI taxonomy): domain Eukaryota; kingdom Viridiplantae; phylum Streptophyta; class Magnoliopsida; order Solanales; family Solanaceae; genus Capsicum; species Capsicum annuum. The sequence continues at coordinate 491,783 of NW_025893204.1, forward strand.
CATCAGATAGTGTTAATGTCTCAACCTATGCTGGCTCAATAGTTTTGGAATGCAAGGATGACTTCTAAGAATCACACCACTGCCTGATGGTGTGTGTTCCTATCCTTGGGTTCAATCGGAGCTAATTCCTACTCTCATCCAAATAAACTTTGAACATAATTTACAAAAATGAACATAGGTTGAGTTACTGAATCCCATTGACTGACAGAAAACTATTGATATCTGACAACTGATTGAGTTCATAAGATCGTGAAGATTTCCTGAATCATAAGACTGTCTGAAGTCTAAGGATCATAGCTTGACTAAGAGTATCGTGAAAATATGATATGGCTCTAGGCACACACCTAATGTTTTGGGTACGAGTAACCCCATGATTCGATGGAAGGAAACTGAACAAGCATTACTTACTTGAACATATAACTAACTTCATGATCCATAATACATTTATAGAAGTATTTCATCAAAACAAGTCATAGGCATTACTTGTACATACATGGTGATTTCATGGTATCATGCAAGTTAGGCACTTTTCCTTTATCTAGGTATTTAATCAAACATTTTGAAGGTATGGTACATGTAAACATCATTGTACAATAATTAAACATCATGGTTTAATTATAATTTCATCATTCTTGAGTTTAGTCATAGGTTTGCGTGAATCTATATCTATAATAATTTAACCCACATAGAATTTTTCACCCAACATAGAGTAGAATTCAATTTCTCATCATCCAAATGAACAAGACCATCCCAATTATGAAATCCATAAGAAAATCCATAAACTTGTACTTAGAAATGGGATTCTTGGGCTACATGGACGAAAAGAGTCCATGAATGAACACTATGCATACCTTAGTTTGTGATTTCTTGAAGATTAATGGTAAAACTTTCTTAAAATTTGATCTTCTATGAAAACCCTAGCTTGTTCTTGAGAGAAAATTGATATAAACTATTATATTTTGGGTGAAAAGTAGATGAATCACTTGTTAAAGGGCTTAAATAGGGGTAGGAAATCGACCCCTTTTAATCCTGGAAGCATCATTTAATTTCAGTAAAATTTTGCCAAACTAAACCCCTGGCGCGATGCAGCGCTATCGCGCCATGTCACTGGAGTTTTACAATTGGGAAACTGAGGGATGGCGTGATGTGGAGCCTTCGCGTTCCCCTTATTTTGCAACCTGGAACTTTGCCGCGACGCGGAGGAAATTGCGCTAAGACCCTTGAGAAATGACAATTGCCATTTTAGCTTGTAGCGGGACACGCCACTGACCAATATGGCATTGTTTTACAATGGAAACTTTAAATAGTCATAAGTTCTGACCCGGTTATCAGATTTGGCTGAATCTTATATCGATGGGCAAATCTTGATAATTCTTCATAGAATAACCAACATTCAATTTAGAATCTACTACTAGACATTCTTGAGATGAAAATAGCTAGGAAAAGTATGGGGTATTACATTCCCATATGCCCACTAAACAATGTAGTTGTGGGGCTATGTTAGATAAGTTATTATATGATTAGAAGACCATAGTCATAATATCAACCACGTTAATCAACAAGCACGATAAGTAACCTAACCAATGAAGTTCAATACCGTAGTATGATTGTTCATAGTCCTTAACCCTACAATTTTCCCTATTGATTGTTTAAAATTTAACTTTGATTCATTTTTAAGTTTATTATTGCTCTTAACTCTCAAATTCTATGTTCGCACTAATTTAATTGTAATAGTTGAACTTTAATTGGATAGTTTCTTAACCCTAGTCCCTGTAGGATGGACACTTGGCTTTAACAGGCCATTTTACTAAGTGGTGGACTAGGTACACTTGTGTATAAACATTGGTACAACACTCATCATCTATTATGATAAGTCATACTCTACCTTCATTGTGACGAAAAACATAGAAAATTACTTAGCATCAACAGTCCTTATGACTCGAGGCAATGAATCTTAGTGTGGGACTATGACTTATTTTTAGAGCCACTAGGATTCTAGTGACTTGTTAGTGTGTTACTTTAAGGCAAAAAGTGAATTAACACTTCTTCACATGTCCCTACAGATCATAGGGTACCTCTTCTAGCCTAGGCATAATAAATTTTGCAGATGATTTTTTTAGTTTTTCCATATCCTACCCACTTCAACACATGTCACCCTATAAATATACAAGAATGAATATAAGTACAAAATCCTTGTGTTGCCTCCCAAGAAACACTTGTTTTAACATCGCAGCTTGACATGGCTAAGTTGTTTACTCAGACTTAACCAATTATCCCATGGGTTGCCTCTCGTGATAAACCTAATTTATCACTATAGCACAACCCAGCACCTTTGAATACTGAGACTTCATCAAGGGTATACTGCTCAATTTGTGTAGTCTCTTCTATAGTCCCAATGTAGTGCTATTTAAAATGATCATTCACTTTGACAAAACCTGATCATGTTGTTTTAGACAAATTAACTTATGTACAAATACTTGTATAACCATGGAGGGCCATACCATTTCGACTAAAACTTGCCAAGAAACAAGCCCAACCTCGAATTAAACAATATGACCAAATCACTATTTCAAATTCTCTCATTTAAATCATTCTATAATGGTACAATTTCATTTTTTCCATTTACAAAGCTGAACTTAGGCGCCCGGACAAAATTCATCCACCCCATTCATGTTCTCAAGTTTCAAATTGGTTTCATCAATCAATTCTAGATTAATTGTCCTTACTACCCAAAAAGTCTTATGTTAAAGTTATATAGGAAAGTGGCTTGTTTTTCCATACACAAGATGATATGCAGAAACACTAATATTTGTTTGAATGTTGTCCAATAAGCCCATAGTGCAACATATAATTTATTAGACCAATCTCTCTTATTGTCATTCACAATTGTTGGCAAAATGGACCTGATCTCATGATTTACAACTTCAACATATGCACTTTTCATAATATGGTAAGGTATTGTCACCTTATGTTTTGCATAATATTTGTGAAGCAATGTTTTTAATAGACAACTGCAAAAATGTAAGCCTCTGTCACTAATGAAGACCCTTGGTGTCCTGAATCAGGTAAATGTCTTCTTTCTCAAGAATTTTGTGACACTATAATTTTTTTTAATTGGAATAGGTTCCACCCATTTTTATGCGTAGTCATGCGAGCTCACAAAGTAGCCCATGAAATCATTACCACATATGAAAACTAGTCATGCTTAAGAAGAGTAGTCATTTGAAGTTCTTGCTTTAACGAGAAGCTTACTTGCTATTGGCATTTATCACAAGACCTTGCATAATAATGTTCATCCTTATGGATAGAAGGTCAATATTATCCATATTCCTAGATCACATTTTTAATCAACACACTATTATGATGACCCCCAACTGGAAAAGAATGGTGTGCCTCTAAAATACTCAGTATCTCAGCCTCGAGTAAATATTTCTGAATCACTACATTTATAAAATATCTTGAAAAAATATGGCTCATCCCAATATAATATCCTCACATCATGGACGAAATTCTTATAATGTTGAAAATACAGGTCGTCAGGAACCACATCACTCACTTAATAATTTGCAAGCTTTGCAAACCATTAAATCAAATCATATTATATAGCTAATACCTTCTCATTTGTAAAAGTATCATCAATATCATGCTCACCCTTTAGTTTCTATATGGCCTCATCTTTTGAATGTGATAAGTGGTCCAACACTTTTATTCTTAGTCTCCCTTTGATACTTAATGTTAAAGTCAAATTCCTATAACATAAGCACCCAATGAATAAACCTTTTTCTTTACATCCTTATTTTCCATAGGGTACTTAAGAGATACTTGATCAGTATGTATAATCACTTTCATGCCAAGAAAAGAAGGTTGAAATATCTTAAATGTGAACATCACAACAAACAAATCTTATTCAATTTTAGTATAACTTTCTTCCGATTAGTTAAATGATTTGCTAGCATAGTAGATGGGATGAAAGATCTTCCCTGGTCTTTTGCCTAGGACTACACCTAGTGTCACGCCACTTATGTCATACATAACTATGAATGGAGTAGACCAATTAGGAGAAACAATAATATGGGTTTAAATCATCATGTCTTTCATGAACTCAAACATCTTCAGACAAGCATCATCAAGCACAAATTTGATCGCCTTGTCTAATAACTTGCACAAAAAATTTATAATTTTATAGAAGTTTTATTGAAACCCACATGCCCCAAAAAGATATGAATATCGTTCATAGAAATTGATTAAGGAAACATCTCAATCACCTTAATCTTATCCTTGTAAACTGCTATCCCCTTTTTAAAATCTTGTGACCAAGAACTATTCCTTCTTTAACTATGAAGTGACACTTCTGCCAATTTAGAACCAAATTATATTCTTTGCATCTTCTTAGAAAATTGGTTGGATGTGCCAAACAATATTTGAATGAATCACTAATGAGTAAGAATTATCTATGAAAACCTCAATAGTGTTCTCAACCATGAGAAAAGAAATAGCCATCATGCAATCCATAAAGGCTATAGGTGCATTATACAAAAAAGTCATCTTTTTTAATACAAAAGACATATTTATAAGTAAAAGTGGTATTCTCTTGGTCTTCAGAAGTGATACCAAGAACATAAAAAACTTAAGTAACCATCAACAAAACAATTTCATCCTCTACCACTAACAAATTCTAACATTTGATACATGAAATGCATGGGATGTGAACTTTCTTAGTCCAAGAATTGAACTTCCTATAGTTCATGCAAACATGCCAACCTGTGACTGGCGTCATAGGGATAAGTTCATTCATTTTATTTGGGACAACTGTGATTCCACAATATTTAGCAACATTGGATCGAGCTCACCCACTTACACACGTGTCCAACAACATAATGAAATTTTTATTTTCCACCTATTGCATTGGTAGATATAATCTACATTGATGATCAATATTTGGAACATAATCCATGTCATGTTGGATTATATATGTGAAAATACAAGGAAAAATTCTAATGATATCAGCAATAGAACATCCAATGGCCCTCTTGAACCTCTTAAAAAGAAAAACTAAAGCCTCAAGTTGACAATATACCAAATTAGATAAAACAATAATATGAAAAATAGTAGTAGCTCAAAAAAATTCATAAGAAAGATGTGATGGACTGTCTTCGAGATTCATGACTAGAAGCTCCATAATAGAAAGCAAAGAAACTGGGATCACTCTATTCTTTATATCCAAATATAACTAATTCAATGCATAATTGAATGAACGTTTTCCTTTAAGTGCGCTAAGTATATCATTATAACCCTCAAAATCCATTATTAGTATTGCAAGGTCCTCAACTCTAAGTCTCTCTTTAAAAGGAGCTACCAAGTCATTATTAACGACTGTATCTATCTTAGAGATCATAAGGATATCCTTTGGTTGCATCATACAATGGAACATATTAAAGGTAACCTATTCATTTTACAACTAAAACTTCATCTACTCTGTTTCTCTATTAACTAATGCACTCTTAGTCCTAACGAATAGTCTTACGAATATAATTGAACGGTCAAAGTCAACCTCACAATCAAGGATGAAAATATTAGATATAAATATAAAGGATGAAACCCTCAGTAGAACATCTCACAAGATTTCCCCTATTTCTTTATTGTGCATTTAACCTTGGGAAGTCCTAGTAAAGTCAGTTTGGGTAACCTCAACCCCTACTGTCTATAAACTCCCAAAAGTATCAAATTAATGTAAGAACCTAAATAATACAAATATTTTGAAAACTAGAAACACCCAATAGGGCATGGAATCATGAATACTCCCACACCTTTTTTCTTATCAAACAAAGAACTAGAGCCGATTACTCTACAAGGGTGTACATTGTTAGTAGAATCAAAACTCACCATCTTTATCTTAGATACCAGATTCTTCATAATCTTTATGCCAAGAATTTTTTCAAGTGCCTCAGTTAGAGGGATATTCACTGTCAACTTCTTCTGCATAGAAATAAATATTTGGTACTTTCCCTCTGATCTTTGTTCCTAATTATTTATAGAAAAGTAAGCGGAGGTGATGGAATAAGAGAAAAACTTTTGATTCCTACTTATCCTTCCTCTTTCTTTCTATGACCTCATGTTTATCACCTAGAGACTTCTCATATGTCTTTTCATCGACCACCAACTTATCAAATTCAACAAATTTCTCGTCTACTGTGACTACTGATTCTATCTCATTATCAAAAATCATGAGAATAGATGTATTTGTGATCATTTTGAAACTCATAGTAGTGATATGCAAGCAATGACTATCATTCTTAGGATTCTAGTAGCTTTTTCTTTATAGTGTACCTTATTGACGCTAATTTAATACTGCAAAATTTTACCAAACTATTTCTTAAGTTTTTATATGGCAATAAGATATGATTCAACTTTCAATTTCATTCTCAAAATTTTAATCACCTTAATGCAATATTATATCTTCCCTAACGCTTTGACAACCTTCTGAAGCATGTTTTTCATTCTGAAATTGCTCGAACCAATTTCACGATTGCCAGATGGTGTCCTGACATAATTTCTCAGGTCATGATGGCATTTACTATAACCCACTATTATGTAATCCAACCTATAGTCCCGATTCATTAGTAATAGACTATTAACTGAAATGAAATGAAATTAGTAGAATTGTTATGATATGAGGGTTATCATATGTACAACAATCCCAAAACCTGGTGAAGTTAGTACAAGAACTTCAAATACATTTATAAGAGGTTCAATATTGATTAAATATATAAATAAAACATATCTCTTAACACAATATAGATATCAATAAAAGTTATAAAAGGGAGAACAGTAGTACTTCGAACGCCACAAGCTCACTCCAAATCTATGATCCATAGATGCTTTGTGAGATGCACACAACAATGGTGAGAACCCATACTATGATCTATAGGCTGCAAATGTGTAGTATGAGTACCAAAGACATGGTACCCAATATGTAATAACTAACTAAGCGGCAAAGATAATGCAAATATATATAACATAAAAGCATGAATATAAACTATAGATAACTATCTAGGAAGCTAACATAATAAAACTAGAGAGGGAATAAGGATAAACTATCCTATTATATCATTACTCAGGATCTAAGGTATTATATTGTATAACATTGGCTAATATACAAAGAAAGAGTAGAATAAGTATCTAAGTAGAAGTATACATGGCCATGAATACTTATACCATATTAATTGGAAATAAAGATAGATATATACAGTGATAATATATTTATATACATATATATAACTACACAATGAATGACTAAGGTATCAAACTTAGCATGTCAAGCCATCCTAATCTAGTAGGAAATATGTTTCGGCATAATCAATGTCCATAACCCTAGTGTCTATCCTTGAGATAATTATTCATACTATAATTACCATACAAGATAAAGAAACATACCCAACCTTAGTACTATTCAACAATCATCCTTTGACAAACTACCATAGTAAAAACATTAAAGTAAGTGTCTAGGTAAGACAAATAGTAACTAATGAGCCCCACAAATTGGATGATATAATCAACACTCTAAAAAAATTACCCAGAAGATATAGCTACGCAACCCTCCTTAAGGTAAATAAATATAGGATTTAAAAACATAATGGTGATAGGTAATGCGTATGTGGGAATTAATGCAAAGTACATCTACAATACCTTAATTATCCAAGTGTCATAATATACAGTGTATAAACCTTCTCTAGCTCGTCTACTTGAAAGGACCTATGGCAACCACTCTAACCTGGTATGATGGAAAAAAGATGAAGGGGCCTCTTGTAGAATCAGTAATATCTTTATACACTAACTTGGTATTAATCGAGGATATTCAATAATTAGCATCATCAACCTCATTTTTCAAGTACTAAAGAGATGTATATATAATAAATACAAAAACATATACCAGGGCTAAAAGAGTGTAAGTATATAAATTTAATGTCTGGATTAGCTCTAGGACTAAATCAGTGTCATAGAGTAGAATGGATCAGAATCAACCATGCTTGGTAAAAATAGTAGCACAAAACCATGGACTAGAATCTTTCTTGGTCATATTTTTAAAACATAAATTTTTAGTTCCCAAAAATCATAAATCATCCATTAAGGTTGTACGATTCCTATTATGAAAGAATATCTTTTAAATGTTGAAAGTGGGAATAAATTCCTTTTTTTAGAAAAATAGTATTAAAATCATAATTTTAGGTAGAATCTCATCAATAAGTTAACATGAATGTACCAGCGCCTATGCATGCCATCACCAATATCCATATATTACCATCATAATCAACCCAATAATATATAACTACAATAATATCAATACTATAATCAAGATAAAATAAAATCTAATCCACCATGTCAAGATAAATATATTAAACTGAAGGGATACTTAGCATGAACTATGATTCATTAACTTATACCCTAGGGCAATATGATCCTATAGCCTTGGCAAGTATTTCATCTTACGGGTCAATTCACCATTATAACGCTAAAATCAAAATTGTGAGAAGTAATGGTATTCTACACATAATCATGTCCTGTCATCCTTACCTAGAATGCCATATATATTGAGCACTATCTCATAAGGAAGAGTTGTTTGAATCCTACCCTGATGTTCAGTTGTAAGTCCTCGAATCATGAAAAAAATTGTTCTTCCTTACTCTAAGATCCTAAAATACTTCTAAAATATCAATAAAGTAACATACACATAATTAGGATAAAAATGAGACTCATATTGCTATTAATAATTTGGGTTAAGAATAAGCTTGCAGGGCCCACAAATAGAATAAAAAAGTGAATTTTTCATAAGGTCCCTCAAGCACAAGAAATGTGAGCTCAAAAGTTGAGAAAAAATGGCGCATAATTTGGGGCCCAAATAATCCCCTAAGTTATAAGGATTTAAATACCTAATATCTAATAAATCACCATGAAATAGGGTGCAAATTGATAGGAGATATAATATGAAATAACCAAGGAATGTTAGCCTAGCTTACCTTAGCTTCAATGGATGATTTTCCACTCTTTTCTCTCTCCAAACTCTCATAATAATGGGAAAATAATGAGAAAATAAATGGGAAATTCGAGTGAAAAATGAGATTTAAAAACCCCTGATGTTGCTTAATCGACTAAAGGTAAAACAACTCCTCATTTTCTAAAGCAGTTTGGTACGGGGCACCTATATTGCTAAATCGGTGCCTAGGCTGGAAAAGTAATTGCCAATAAAGCAGGTATTGAAGACTAAAGCGTCGCTTGGAAAAATTTCAATGGCCTAATAATGTGATTGCTACTTCAGCGGGGCACCAACAATTTGAGTCATCAATTTTTCTAAGTTCAAAATAAACTCCGATCGATACTTGGGATTCATTTGGAACCCCGCACATGGAAATTATCTATGTTACTCTAATGAACCTCCAAGTGATTTCCTTGATTACCTATATTTTCAACTTTCGGATCCTTTCTGTAATGGGTACAAAACATTTATGACTTGCCAAAACTATTGATTTTGTGATTAGAAAATTTTGTTGGATTCTAGGTTCATTTCTATATGTTAGAGTTTTAGTTGTTAGGATTTGTTACGTAACCAAATCTCCTATTATATGAAATTTCATGGAAATTCTTTTTGAGGAATTACCTCCAAAATATTTATTTTAGGCTAGAACGGAACTTGGTTTAGCGCCCAAGGCTTCCGAACACATTTTGGGCTATTAAGCGGATTATGTGAAACATAAAACTATATGTGTGGGCCCTACATTTAGTGAAAAGTATCTCGCATTGAAGTTTTGATGATTTAATTTGATTCTTAATAAGGTTTACAATAAATACTCACTAATGGACTATGTTCATAGAGTTCCGGTGAGTTACGATGTTCAAACATAATTTTTTGACTTTGCTGGGTGATTCTGATTGTGAAAGGTAAAATGTGATGGCGAAAATGCATTCTATTTCTTCTAGATCGCAATTGCAATTTTAGAGTTGCAATTGTGGCTTCCGACCCCACATTTCATCACCTATTCAACCCGATTTTCCAATACTTTTTGCACTATTTTTACACTATTTGTAGAGCTCAAGGATGGTAAAAGAGTGGTATATCATTCAATATTCAAAGGTAAGATAGAAAAATCCCTTTTGGTCATTTCCTATTGATTTTTCCTCTGCTTTTCATAATAATTCATGGTAAATTTTAAGAAATTAGGGATTTGAATTCCTAACCTTTGAGGGTTTATTTGAGACCCCATTTATGTCCCATTTGTTCTTGAATTTTAAGAACACATTCCTTATCCTTTGAGGGACCTCCTGATGGATTTAAATTTGGATTCTATTTATGGGCATCATTGGGTCATTCTTAACCAAAAATTTGACTCGACCCTTTATATGGAAACATGGGGTCACATATGACTCTTTATGATGCATTATATACTATTTTTATAGCATTGTAGATTTTCAAGATTGTGGAGTAAATATGGGTATTTTGTGGATTATTCAATGATTTCCTTTAGGGAATCGAGGTAGGCTTCTATTTACTTTTCTTCACAAGATAATGTGTTTACTATATTGTGTGTAAATAAGAATTTTATGATTGATTATGGGTAAAACCTCATGACTTAGTCTTGAATATTAAAGTTTGTGGATTAGATAAATGATTTTACTCATAAGGTGAAATACTTACTATACTTCTAGAATCCTATTCCTTTCTTTGTAGATTGAGCTAATTCATAGTATTATTAGGGATTTTACTCTATTCGGTATGGTGTTTAGGTGTTTGAAGCGTTATTAGTAAAATTAGCCTTATTTGAATTATTTAGCTATCTTTAAATTGTAATTTAGGTGGAGTTGACTTAATTGCTCATGTCTTAGGTGAAATTCTCATATTATGGTAAATTATGGCTTATGTACCCACTAGAAGTCAATTTAGAAACCTTAACCTAGTTTGCGATAAAAATTGCCTGAGTATGGATTTTGAGAATTATAAGTCGATTCCTTCGGCTGACCTTTGGCTAAGACTTATGGTATCCCTATGGACTTATTTATGCATGTTAGACGCAGTTGAGAAGCTTGAACCTTTTGTATAAGGTTTCTTTTCGTGGCTAAGTTAATGGTGATGGTTTTCCTAGATTATGATTACTGGCTTGTAGCCATGAAATCTCTTTCAGAAATGATTAATGATACGAAATATCAACATGCTAAATGATATGTTTTATGGATAAGATTTAGCCTATAGATATGATGTGCCTTAAAGATATGATTTGGACCATAGATATGATATGCCTTATAGATAAGAGTTGGACCATATATATGATATGCCTTATAGATATGATTTGGCTCATAGATATGACATTTATTATACATCTAATTTGGCCCATAGATATGATTTGCCTTATAGATATAATTTGGCCCATAGATATGATATTCCTTATAGGTATGATTTGGCCCATAGATATGATATGCCTTATAGATATGATTTGGCCCTTAGATATTTTATTCCTTATGAATAAGATTTAGCGCATAGATATGATATGCCTCATAGATTTGATGTGGACTATTGATATGATATGCCTTTTGAATACAAGATGACTTACAAATATGAGGTGGATTATAGACAACGACACTAATATAGATTTTTAATATGCTTAATGTTATAAATTATAGATATGAGTCGTGATATTGCTTTTGGACGTGGCTAAGAATATAACGTATGATTATGATGGTTATAGCTTTATGCCCCAGGACATGATTATGATCTTGTGGTAATTCCAATCATATTATTAGGCCCAAGGCCATGTTCATGATATTAAATGTTTTGGTTATAGAAAGTATTCCATCCACATATAAAAAATTATTGTCTTTTATCAATAATGATGATTAAGAATTCATTGTTTAAATACTGGTGATGACATGCATATATTTAGTACAGTCATGATTACTAAATATAGTAAATTGTATAATTCCAACTAAATTATGATTTTACTACTATGTTTCCTAAAAAGGATTAAAGCTCACTTTTAACTTCAAAAATGGATTACTTCATAATAAAAATCGTGACATCCTATTGGATGACTTATGTCCATTAAGATTTAAAATAGTGTTTTAAAGATATAGCAAAGGTAGATTTTGCTCCATAGTTTTTACTACTACTATTTCCTGTGGTCGAGAGATATTTCGGCCCCTTCTACACTCTTATGATGATATAGTTCCAATGTTTACCTAGACAATGAAATTATGGATTAACCATCTTATATCCCTTGATCATTCCTTGCACATATATATATCCATACATATCTCTAGAATTAATGATACAAGTTTGTGGTCAATCCCAATGATTTATGATGGTATTGATAATATGAGTTGCAGGTCACTCTTGATGATTTATGATAGTATTGATGATATGAGTTTTAGGTCAACCGTGATGATTGATAATGGTATAGATGATATCACTTTTGAGTCGTTCCCGATGATTGATAATGTTGATACTATGGGTAGTTTTGATGATTTAGAAGATGACTATAGGAGAATAGGTCCCTGGATGTTCAAAGTTATAGTAAAATTGACATGCATAAGCACAACTTGTCTGTTTACTTAAGAAACTTGCTGGTGATGCTTGTACTAATATGGAAACCTAGTCGAATGAGATTTTTTCCCTAATCATTTCTCATCTATTTAAGGAAAAAAAATTCTTCATCAAACGGTTTTTGAAAATTCATATCATAAAGAGAGGTAAAATTCAAAAATCTAAGTTTAGCTAAAGTTCTTATTGAGTATGTGAGCTTAAACAGAAAGTGATCTTGAGTTAAATACTGATTTGTAAGCAAACTACATATGTTATAAAAATAGTGTTTTTTTTGTTGAGAAAAAATCTTAAGTAGAGTTGCCTAAGCTAGTTACTAGTTAGAGTTAACAAATATTTGAGTGAATCTTCGGAAAGGTGTCAAAATGTGCTTGTAATAGAGGTATTTCAAGAGAGGAAGAACCTAGAGTTAGGTTAACATTCGAGTCTATAATCAAGAGGTTGGTTTTAGTGGACTATTTAGAGGTTGTGAAAGAAAGTCGTCATTTTTCCTCCCTTGAGAAATGGAGTTTCCATGTTAAAGCTTATGTTGTTTAGATTCCCTGCACTCATTTACGATTACTTGACATCTCTAGTTCTACTTCCATTAAATTACATTGGTAGACCTGGTCCCTTACTATATGGTGCAACCCTCAAGGTTTCTACAATTTGTATCAGAGCCAGAACACTCTAAAAGGTTCACACCTAGAGTGTATTGGTTAGCATGGATGCTTCACCTATTTTAGAATAAAGGTAATCTACCACTAGACCACCAAGATTCAATGGGCAGTATTATGGGTGGTGGAAAACTAGGATTTTTGACTTTACTATAGCAGAAGACAGTGAGCTTATGGACATAATTATTGATGGTCCTCATGTTCCAGTTAAAGAAGTCAAAGAATAAGACATAACTAGAATGGTAGTAAAATGTAGGAGAGAATATAATAATGAAGATAAAAGGAAGGTTGACAAAATTTACAAGGCCTATAAATTGTTAGTTTGTGGTATAGGGACTGATGAATTTAATAGGATCCTAGCTTGTGAAATTACCAAAGAGATCTATTATATCTTGAGGACTACTCATTAAGGTACTGCTGATGTGAACTACTCAAAAATAACGATGCTTACCACTTAGTATGAGACCTTTAATATGAAAAATGTAGAAACAATCTAAGAAACACATACATGATTCACTTCCATCAAAACTGAACTTCAGTGCCTAGGAGAAGTGATTCCCTTGCATAAACAAGTAAAAAAATTTCTTGGTGTTGTTCCTATACTCTGGGAAAGCAAAGTGGATGCAATAACTAAGGCAAGGAACTTGAAGACTCCAACAATTGATGAACTAATTTGAAATCTAACGACCAATGAGCGCAATAAGCAACAAGATGTGGAGAAGAAGGAAGTAAAAAGAGAAAAGTAGTTGGCATTGAAGACTACTAAACATAATCTAGATGAAGATGACATAGATGTTTCCTATTTGTTAAAAAGAATTATTAGAGCCCTGAAAAAGAATGGTCAATTCAAAAGGAGAGGAAGCAACAACAAAAGAGAAGGCAATGTTAAGGGTTGTCACAAAAATGGAAGTCCTCACTCTTTCATTAAGAACTTACACCTGCAAAAAATGCATTATTAGGATTACCTCAAGATTGCTGGTGACAAAGGAAATAATAGGGTCTAGGTCCCAGAAAATTCAAGAAGGAAGGCTATAGCTGTTTTTGCAGTAAAGCAAGCCTTAGCTGGATGGGGAGACTCTTGCAGTGAATCAGATGAAGATGAAAACTATGAAGATGTATCCATACTAGCTATGGAAGACAGTCTAGTTATCTATGACTCCTTGTTTGCCTTCATGGAGAATACTGAAGACTAAGAGGAAAAAGAGGTACCTCTTTTATATAAAGGAAAATCAAGATAACTATTCTTCTAGGAAAATAAAAAATCTTGCTAGTGTCTTGACTGACTCTGCATGTGAACTTACTTCTTAGAAGATTGTTGTTGCAGATAAAGTTGAAAATCAAGAGCTTGAACTAAATTCTTTAACTCTCCAAATTTCCAAATAAGACCAATTGTTTACATAGATAAAATCTGAGGCTGATGAGTAATCTGAAGAAAGTAAATAAGGGAGACGGAAATGAGAAGAAATAATCTATAAGGTTTCAAATTGATATTGCGGAAAGGTTGAAGTATTCTTAAAAACACCTCATGTTTGCACTTCACAAGAATGGAGAGATGGAAAAGGACATGGTGCGCTTTAGAAAAGAGCTTAAAAAATCTCTTAAATATAATGCATCTTTACAGATCCTTTCCAATTAAACTAGTCAAGGTATTAATAATGGTAGAGGCCTGTGTTATCTAGAAGAATTCCAAACTAAAGTTTGTCAATGGTAGACTATCAATAATATTTGAAACAAAGAAATCAAACACATATGCACTAACTATGGAAAAGATGGGCACAGTAGGAAAATATTTTAGAGTTGGATTAGAGCTAATATAATTATTTCAAGATGTGTTCAGCGAGGGAAATCATTTTCTAAGTGTTTCAAGGTTTTGGAAATTGTGAAGAGAAAGTTATCTGTACCTTGTTGGCTAAGAAGAATTTGATCAAACCATTATCCCCATACAAGGAACTCAATTTTAAGTGGGTTCCCAAATCCGACTTGTGATCATGATTTCCGGTATGAGAAAGGGGATCATAGATTATAATGGTTTATTTATAGTATGTGTTCTAAGCTCAATATTTGAAGATCTGAGTGAATTCTCTATCTTAAGACATTCAAAGTGGAAGTGTTTCAAATTGAATGAGATGATTTCAAGGGACCTGGTCCCAAAGGAATTTACCCTAAAGAAAGAAAATTAAGGAAGGATAATTGAAATAAACTCTAGAACCTAGTCTTTAGACATATTCTAAAACAATAAATATATTGAGCTTGATCAAAATGCCCTGACCTTACATCTAAGTTAGTGTCACTCATCAAAATTAGCTATGTCAAGGAGACAGGTATCCATGATAGATAAGGTGCATGCTAATCTAAATCTACATCATACCTTTGCAGGTATACACTCATGGAGAAAGCTTTGCAGGAAAATAGTTGAAGCAACCACAAGTTAAAAATTCACTCTATAAAGAAAAAGAGTTGGTCCTATCTCTCTAGTGAGAACAAAAATAATTTACCTTAAAAACTTTATAATAATTCTAGTGAAAAGGCCACATTTCCAATCCTATAATAACAAAAGTTGTCAATTTGGTTCAAATATGAAGAGTCGAATCATTTTTATCAGACACATCTATTCAAAAAGGGTTTCTCTTAAATGCCAAATGGTTACCTTCTTAATTATAGATTAAAATCCTCTTATTCTCTTATCAATTATTTTAGAACCTTATTTTCTTCCTAAATTAAACTATTCAGTACCTTTCCCTTCTCAAAAGTTCAAAACGGCTAAAATTTTATCTTCTTCTAACTCCGTGAAAGAATTATCCTCTAATCACCCTCAAGAGTCACAAAGTACTTTGCCCATCAGTCCTACTCTTTAAATTCATAAAATTCTAGGTCAACAAATTTCTATTGACAATTATTCATCCATTAAAGTTTTTGATGAGTTAGCCTTGGAAGATTTGAATCAAGCCCTTGACTCTCCAACTGAACAAGATCTCTCTCAACCAAAAATTTCTCCAACTAAAAATAACTAGAGTCCTCTAATGTCCCAAAAATTTGTGTTCATCTTGAAGAATTGGTAGGTTCTAAAAATTCAAAAAACATTCCAGTACCTGGTTCCTCTAGTGGCTCTCAAGCGAAATCCATCTTTACCCAACTGTGTGATGATTAAATTCCTATAAAGAATTTTGATCCTCTTAGCATATAAAATTAGGACGTGATAATCTACTTTTGCTTCCTTGGGATCCAAATGAATGATCTATAAGTATTAAAGTGCAATCTATAAGGAAAAAAATAAAGAGAAAAGGAATAAAGAAGTGGTATTACCTCTAAATGAGGAAGATAAAACTAGATGAGGATGAACAAACTCTGAGTTGGAAAATTAATAGACTGATGGAAATCAAAAGAAAAGGAAAATGATTTATGCTGGTGTACAAGTCACTAGATCCTATTCAACTAGAGAATCTGAACAAAATTGCTAGAAAATTCCATGCAGGAAAGTATGTCTTCTACAACTAAAAGAAAAAGACTCAAGAAAGTTTTCATATTAGAGAAGGAACATATTGAAGTACTAGAGGTTCAAGAATATGAGGATACTAACACTGATATTGTTATTGCATCTAAAAAGAAAATATAAGAAGTTCTTGTAACATAGAAGACCATGTCCTCTGGCAAAACATCAGGAAGTCCTGTTATAAGCAAAAATAAGCATATTGCTTTCAAAAGTAAGAAAGTCTCTAAGGGAACTGGTCCTATGAAGAGAAAAATTGATGATGAGAAAGAATGAAGTAGTGAATCAAAGAGAAGAAGAAAAGAGGAAAAAAAGAAGGTTGTCCCTAAATGAGTAAGGAATGTTATCTTTGAAACCCAGAAAGTGCTTACCGGGAGATTATTTGATCCAAGGATTAATGAGAAACTAGATAGGATGGAATTGGTAGAATATGTGAAACACCAAGGTTGGATTCACCTACTTGAAGAATCAGGTCCCATAGTGTTTGATAATGAAGTTAGAGAGCATTACTATACCATGGACATCCCAGATGATGGGCTAAAATTAAGTGCACAGTTGCAAGGAAAGTCTACTAATCTAGGTGAAGAAGCACTGAGAAGGATTTTAGTTTTACCTGATATAGGAGTAAAATATGTTTTGAAGGAGCAAACTACCACTGAATTTATGATTGAAGCCCTAAAAGAGGGTGGAACTTTAATAGGTCCTATGAAAAAAAGTTTTAATTAGTGATTTTCAGTTTATATTTGAGTTCATCAACAAGATTTTGTTTCCAAGATTAGATAAAAGGACCATTGCCTCTGGTGTTGACCCATTCCTAATAGAATATTTGAGTATGTTTGAGTATATAAGCTTACGTACTTTTATGATAGCGCACATAAAGAAAGTAATCTATGAGAAGAAAGGGAAGCATGGGATGCCTTTTGGGTATTTCCTAAACAAGATTTTTGATCACAATGGAATAATTAGGATAAAAAGGACCCTAGAACAGTTAACAAAGTTCAATTTGACAACCTTTGAAGAGTATAAATGCATTGAAGGAAAGGTTGGAATTGTATCCCAAGTATCAGAACTCTTAACTTCTCAAGAAAAATTAGAGAGACCTGGTTCTAATGAGGAACTAGTAGCAAATATTCAAAGATAAAGGCCAATATTGTAGAACTAATTGGTGAGGTTCGCGAGTTAAATGCTCAAGTTAAAACTCTCCCCAAATAGTTATTTAATGCCCATGCTGCTGAGGCTGCTAGAATGGACATGTTGGTCAAATCACTTTTCTCTATAGTCCCTTCTACATGAGTCCTAGTAGTTAGTTTCCTGTGTATGTTTCTGTTGTGGCCTTTACAAATAGTACTTTTATAAAAATTTTGGTGTATTTTAATGGTATTTATCCTATTTAATCATGCAAGAATTTCTATTTGCAGGCCTCATCTGTTTTCTTTATTTTAAAGTTATTCTTCATGTTAAGTGTTGCCCTAGTATCCATTTGTTAATTAGCCAATACTTATCCCTACATTGGTTTTCTGTTAACCCTTTTCAATTATTTCAAAAGAGGGAATACTGACTTCGTGTGTAAAGACCAGGTATGATAATTATGATGTGCATACACCAGGTACCATGTAATGTGCTAATCAAAAGGTGTGTGGTATGTTGAAAGAGGGTATTATACAAAGGCACTAACGAATTATTGTTTAAAATGACTTAGGGATGCAGCAAAGCAAATGTACTAAATGTAACCTTCTTTTTATTTACAAAACCTTCCATCCATTTCAAATAAAGTAAAAGGTCATTTGAATCTTGTCCGTTCAACCCCATCTGACTAAACTCGTAGAACTAAAGCTGATTCCCTAAATTCCATAATGGAAAGCATAAAAAAAGCCTATAGGTTGCTACCTAGTCACACCAATGGAGATAACCAATGTTTGTAATTGATCTAAACAACTCTCAAAATTGAAAGTCAGGAGATCGAAGAACGAATATTTGAAATTAAATGATCTACTCTGAATGCCCCACAAACTGAGGATGAAACCATTTTAAGCCCAACCTGTGTACACTACCTCCAATAAGTAGATAATCTATACTTTAGGTAAAAATTAAAAGTCAAGGTCAAGAGCAGAGGACAACAAAATTCTTTCTGTTAACTATCATAACTTTTATCAACCACAATACCTCTAAACTAAAAAAGATGGAATCGATAACAAAAGAGTAGGCTTAGTCATCCGATATAAAACCCAATCGAGATAAAAGTGCCAAAAAACCAATAAAATGATCTAGATGATATGAATGACTAACAATCCCATGCTTGAGACACTCTTTAAACTGATGATTGACCTTTCTATAATTTTTTCAAACTCATAAAGCCCTAACTTGGAAAGTAATAAGGGGTGAGCACAACTGGCTAACCAGCTGACTCTAAAAACACTTCACACTAGAATAACCATCCTCCGTATAATCATAACATCCCTTAGATTGTCTAGGTAGTAAGAAATATATACTAACTTATAACACCCCGATTCGCTGAACCAGAATGCTACATGGTGCTCATGACCTCGAGGGACCATAAGCTAACCCATGACTTATATCTGTACCTTTATACTACAAATCATGATATAATAATGTGGAATACATAGAACTATATGGCCATAAGTTTAAAATGAATACAATTATGTGGGTGAAAATACCCAAAACAACTCAATCTGAACATAAATCTGAAAGCCTCTAAACTATCTGAATAAGAAGTTGAAGGAACATCTCTCTAACTAACTTTGTAAAACTGAACGGAAGAAATAGATAAATAAATCAAATTATACTGTCCTCGAATCAATAAGGAATCACTGTGTCTCTGCGACTGGAATGCTACCGCTACTACTGGGTGGGAGCTCGTATCTCGGAACCTTTGGTGTAATATGAAAAGAAAGCACCATAATGCAAATGTGTCAGTACAACTGAAGTACTGAGTATACAAGGAAGGTAGGCTGCATATAAAGGGTTTCATGCATGAACAACACTAACTAACTAATATGAACATGGGAGTGCAAACACACATATATAGAAACTAGGACCGTGAATACGTGATAGCATGACCTGTAAGCTAATACATGGTTTACTGATAACTGTCATGACTGATACTAAAACTGATAACATGGACGACTGTATCTGACAGTCCTGTATATACTGAAATCTGAAGAACGCCCTGAGGACTTTTACTGAGACTGATACTGAAACTGTAGGAAGTAGTATTTAACTGACATACCCCATGTATACAGTATCGCTAAGCTGGGGTCCAATCTCTGCCCCAACTGAAGGGGTGTCAATACTGTGCCACCGGTAAGAACAGCCTGTGAGTGACCCTTATCTGGCGGGTAATCAATGAGAACGGTGGGAACCCTAAAATGAATGGTTAAGCCACCTCATCAACCCTAATCTGATGGGTTAAGATGTCTCAACCTACGCTAGCTACATAGTTCTGCAACACAAGGATGACTACTAAAAATCACACCCTGAACTGGTGGGTGAGTTCCCATCCTTGGGTTCACTTGGTGCTATCCTCTACTCCTATCTAGAGGGACTGGACATGTATAACTAACTGTGCATGACTTAATCTTACTGAATTCTATTGACTAGTGAAATTTTACTGATATCTGACAACTGTCTAAGATCATGATGTTTTCCTGAGTCACATGACTGACTGAAGTCTATGGAATCATAGCTTGAGTTCGGATATCGTGAAACATGACATGGCTCTAGGCACACAGCTATAGTTTTCAGGTATAAGTACCCCCAGGACTCTATGGAAGGAAACTGACACACATGACTGACTTTATCATAAGAGTAGAGTCCATAATTTATAATATCATAAGTAGAGATCTCTTATTAAGCATGGTTATAAAAAATGTATTGCATGGAAAGGATTTCATATCACATGGAAATACTTGAAGAAACTTAATATCATGTTCATTGCATAATCATATTGGCAACACATACCAAAAGCATGGAAATTCATGTGGATTGCATGGTTATCATACATTTTGTTCATAAGTAGGATTTGTAAGTAAACATAGCATAATCTCATAAGAATAGTTCATGAGTATTCGAATAATATTTACAAGGCACATTATCAACATAGAAGTCATTAAAACGTAAGCAAATATCATGAATCCTTCACTTAGTCACAATTTAGCTATATTGCATGATTTCTAGTTTCTTAGGAATTTTATCAAACACCTTACATGCACATCTTAAGCATAGGTGAAATCGTCAAATTATACATCATGACCAACCAAATTTACATGTTTCCAACTCATATGATCATGAAATTCAAAAAAACATATAAAGATTCCATCTTGAGAATCACCCAATATCAACAACAAGATCATCAACACCCATCAATATATAAATCATACTTTATAATTAAAAAAGGGTTTTTGAGCTTTATGGATGAAAGGGATCCATAAATCAACTCACGCATACCTTAGAAGGAAGATTCTGGTTGAGTGACGGAGGAATTTCCTTGAAATTGGTTCTTCAAGCTTAGTTATGCAACCCTAGTTGTTTTTCTATTTTAGTGTTCTTGGATGATGAGCTTTGAGATGATAATAGGGTTGTAATATGTTTAGAAGCTATATATTTCGTAGGATTAAGTTTAGGGACGTGTAAGGGCTGTTAAAAGACTTAATTACCCTTAAAAAAAGTCAAAACGGAGTGTTTTTGGCACCTGGAACTAACTTAGGCAGCGCCTAACTAATCGCCTATGCTAGGTTGGATTGTGCTTAACCAATCGCCTATCCTTACAGTCTCTCACAAAAATGGGCATAACTTTTCGCTCGGGCATTGGATTGAGGCGAAATTGGTATCGTTGGAAAGCTAATTTGAATCTCTAAAATTTTGTTGGTCTAAATCAACCAAATTACCACAACAACATCGAGTTATACTCATTCAAAGATGACCCTTGAAAAATCAAACACTACAACTTGATGGATTCAAAAACTGTTAGCTTGTATTACCTTAAGTGACCCATATGAACATGCTTAATGCATCATAAGGTATCCTATCACTAGGATATTCATTGTAAGTCATGTAATCAAGTATGAATCACAGGATAGTAGATTTCATATGTAAGAATACTTATTCACTTCCTAGCTTAAAAACATGTGGGGTATTACAATATCTCTCGCTCGAGAACATTCATCCTCGAATGAGAGTTTACTGACAAGGGAGACCAGACAATAGAAACTGAACTAAACATGAAGAACTGAAACTTGATCTCATGACTGACATGCTAAACATACTGAACTCGTGCATATCTGATGCACGGACAACTGACACATGAATGCATGACTGAGTATGAAATAATTAATAGGTACCATGTTTATACTGGAAACATGAGCGTGAAACTGAATAAGATTATGGAGAACTGTTACCTTAAGCTTAATCTGAATTGGCGGGGAAGAGGTGAGGATACTTGGTACGCATATCTTCTTCTGCTTCCCAAGTAGCTCCCTCATGAGACTGATTTTGCCAAAGAACCTTGACTAGACGGACTTCTTTGTTCCTCAATCTACGAGTCTGATAATCTAAGATATTGACTGGAATCTCTTCATAAGAGAGGCAATTCTGAATGTCGATACTCTGAATAGTGACAACAATTGCTGGGTTACCTATGCATTTCTTTAGCAAAGAGACATGGCAGAATGGATGGACTGAGGCTAGATCTGAAGGCAACTCAAGCTCATAAACTACCTTGCCAAAGGGACAAAGAATTCTGAAGGGACCGACATACCGAGGACTGAGTTTCCCTTTCTTGCTGAACCTCTTCACTCCTTTAATGGAAAAGATCTTAAGATAGACATAGTAATTGATATCAAACAAGAGATCCTTTTTATGAACATCTACATAGGACTTCTGTCGGCTCTGAGCAGCCCGGAGTCTCTCCCTGATCAATTGAACTTTCTCTAAGGCGTCGAATACTAAGTCAAGACCTATGATTGAGGCCTCACTAACTTTGAACCAGCTAATCAAAGATCTACATCTCCTACCATAGAGAGCTTTGAATGGGGCCATCTGAATACTAGAATTATAGCTATTGTTGTATGTTAACTCAATCCAAGAAAAGTGGTCATCCCAACATCCCTCGAAGTGAATTGCACACGCCCTTAGCATATCTTTATGAGTCTGAATGGTCCTCTCTGCTTGACCATCTATCTGAGGATGAAATATTGTGCTGAGATGGACTTGGGTACCGAGACCCTTTTGGAATGATTTCCAAAAGTGAGAAGTGAATTAGGTACCTGTTTCTGAGATGATAGATAGTGGAACACCATTTAACCTTACTAGCTCCTTGATATAGTGTTTGGAATAATCCTCGGTGGAATAAGAAGTATAAATATGAATGAAATAAGCTGACTTGGTCATTCTATCTATAATGACCCAGACTGAATAATGCTGATGACGAGCTCTAGGCAAACCCATCACTAAGTCCATGTTAACTTTTTCCAGCTTCCAAGTAGGAATGGTGAACTCTTGCATAGAACCACTAGGTTTCTGATGCTCTATCTTAACCTACTGACATTTAGAGCACTAAGCCACAAACTCTGCAACATCCTTCTTCATCCCACTCTACTTATTGATCTCCTGCATGTCATGGTACATCTTAGTGGCCCAAAGATGAATAGAGTATTTCACACCATGCGCTTCTGCAAATATTCGTTGTCTTAATTCATCTACACCTGGAACATATAGATGACACTGACAACGAAGAACACCATCTCCCCCTTGGGAGAAAACCTCGACTTTCTGATTCTTAACTGACTTTTTGAGCTTGACAAGGCTAGGATCCCTGTCTTGTTTCTCTTTCACCTCAGAAACTAGAGATGACTTTGAACTACTATTAACACATACAACACTCTCTAAAGAATTGACTAAGAGAATGCCTATTTTGGCAAGATGATGGATTTCCTGAGCCATCTTTTTCTTACTAACCTCAACGTGAGAAATAATACCCATGGAGAGTCAACTGAGAGCGTCAGCCTCAACATTGGCCTTGCCCAGATGATAAATAACACTTATGTCTTAATCCTTTAAGAGCTCTAACCACCTTCACCGGCGAAGATTGAGAACTTTCTGGGAAAAGACATACTGGAGGGTTTTATGGTCTGTGAAGACATCTACATGAACTTTATAGACATAATGCCTCCAAATATTCAAGGAAAAAACTGCCGCTACTTACTCAAGATCATAGTAGGATACTTCTTTTCATGTGGCTTTAACTATCTAGAGGCGTAGGCTATGACCTTACCATGCTGTATGAGGACACAACTTAAACCCACTCTAGATGCATCACAATAGACTACAAAACCCTCTAAACCATCTGGAATAGCTAGAACTAGAGCTGAGGTGAGTCGAGTTTTTAACTTTTGAAAGCTCTTCTCGCATGAATCTGACCATTGAAACTTAATCTTCTTTTGAGTCAATCTGGACATGGGACATACAATAGAAGAAAATCCCTCAACAAACCTCTGTAATAGCCAGCCAAACCCAAGAAACTCCTAATATCTAATGGAGATATGGGTCTAGGACAGTTTCTTACTACCTCGGTTTTCTGAGGATCTACTCTAAGTCCATCACTGGAAACAATATGGCCAAGGAATGCTACTGAGCTTAGCAAAAATTCACACTTCCTGAACTTAGCAAATAATAGTTGATCCCTGAGAGTTTAAACAACAATCTTGAGATTGTCTACATGATCACGCTCTGCGCGAGAATAGACCAGAATATCATCTATAAAGACTATGACAAACATGTCCAAGTACTGCTTGAACACATGATTCATCAAATCCATAAAAGCTACGGGGCATTGGTAAGACCGAATGACATGACTAAAATTTGAAGTGACTATATCGCGTATGGAAAGCTATCTTGAAAATGTCACATTCTCTGACTCTGAGCTGATGATAGCCTGACCTGAGGTCTATTATAGAGAATTAAATGGCACCTTAAAGTTGGTTGAATAGATTATCCATCTTGGGAAGAGGATATCTGTTCTTGACTGTGAGCTTGTTGAGTTGATGGTAATCAATACACATCCTGAGAGAACCGTCTTTCTTGAGCACGAATAATACTGCACACCCCATGGTGAAATGCAGGGTATGATAAATCTCTTATCTAAGGGATCCTTCAACTAATCTTTTAGTTCCTTGAGTTCTGCTGGTGCCATTTTATATGGAAAAATAGAAATAGGTTGATTATCCAGAAGAAGGTCTATGCCAAAGTCTATTTCCCTTTCTGGAGGAATGCCTGGAAGATCTTCAGGAAAGACATCTGAGTATTTATTAACAAGAGGGGCTATTTCGAGGCTGGGATATTCAAAACTAGAATCTTTAACATGCACGAGATGATACACACACCCCTTAGAAATTATTTTCCTTGCCCAAAGGTAGGAAAAAAGTTCACCCCCGAACGCTGAAATGCTACCCTTCTACTCTAGAATGGGCTCATTTGGGAATTAAAACAGAACCATCCTGTTTCTGCAGTCGATTGTGGCATAGCAGGAATGAAGCTAATTTATGTCGAGAATGACATCAAAATTAGTCATTTCTAACTCCACTAAATCTGCTGACATGGATTTCTAAGATATCATAATCGGGCAGTTCCTGTATACCCATCGGGCTATAATAGTTTTAGCCACTGGGGTAGAGATAGAGAAGGGCTCCGCTAGGTCTGCAGGACTAATTCAAAAATTTCCTGCTATGTATGGAGTAAGAAAATACAAAGATGCTCCTGGGTCTAGCAAAGCACAAACATGAACATGGAATATCTATAACGTACCAGTAACGACATCAGGAGAACTTTTCGGATACTGCCAGGACAGAAGAACATAGAGTCTCTTTGGGCGTTGCCTACTGGTAGCACTGGAAATGGCACCCTGATGGTTTGAGCGACTAAACTCAACTGTAGAATGATTTTGCTGACCCTGAAGACTGGACTGCAGAGACTTCCGAATCTTGTGTCCTGGCTTGCCAGAACCATAACAGACATCACTACCGGCTCTGCAAATGCCCTTGTGATTCTTACCACAAGTATGACAAAGGGGATTCGTTTGAGCATTGCTAACACTGCCCTAAGATTTAGATCTTGACGCTTTGTCACTATTGCCATCTCTGAACTTTGGCACTAGAGTGCTGTCAGAGGAAGGAGCTAGAATGGCTGACTTAGAGCGTAATTCTGAACGGTTTCCTCTATCTGACTTAGGGTGACCAAAGTTGAAGTTACCTGACCTTGCTCTCTTGTTCTGCCTCTCCCTAATCTTAAACTTCTTCTCTTCTACTTACTAGGCATGGGTCATGAGTCTGGCTAAGGTCATATAACCGATCAGCATCGCAGACCTACACTCATTTACTATGCTATTATTGACCCCTGACACAAACTTGCTCATCTTAGCTCTATTGTCTGCAACCACATAAGGACCATACCTGGCTAGCTGAGTAAATCTAAGATAATACTCCCTATCCGTCATATTCCCCTGCTTGAAGTTGATGAACTCAAGAACTTTGGCTTTCCTCAACTCTTCGGGAAAGAATCTATCTAAGAAGGCTGTGATAAATTCCTCCCACTCGATAGGGCCTGTATCATCTAACCTCTTAGACTTCCACTATTTGTACCAATCATGAGCAACATCCTATAATTGGTAGATGGCTAACTCAATACCCATGATGTCAATGACCTTCTAGACTTGGTCAATGAACTCCTGAGGGTCCTCATCAGACTTAGACCCATGGAAAGATGGAGGGTTCATCCGAGTGAAGTCCCAAACCCTAGAAGCTTTGTGATTGGCCACTAGATTGGATAGAATGACTGGTGGCAGTTCATTCTGTGCGGCTATAGACTGAGCAAGTATGGTAAATGCGGCTCTAAACTCCACATGGGAAATATGTTCGCCCAAAGGATCTTTGGGCTGAGGAGCTGGCTGGTTTCTTCTCTTTGGGGCCATGGTCTGGAATAAGAGAAGAATGGATTCGACTGAGAGTTTAACTTGTTATTATGCTCACTAGCATGACATGAATAATGAAGAAAGGGGACTTTTCCTAAAATATCTTATAGCCTCCCGCACATAAATGTGGCGCACAACATACCTATGTACAAGACTCTACTAGATATGGCCTTCATACTTCCTAGGACTCTATTGAACCTTAGGCTCTGATACAAAGTTTGTAACACCCCAATTCGCTGAACCGAAATGCTACTTGGTGCTCATTACCCCGAGGGACCATAAGCTAACCCATGACTAATATCAGTTCCTGTATATTGTAAATTATGATATAATAATGCGGAATACATAGAACTGTAAGGACATAAGGTTAAACTAAATACAATCATGTGGGTGAAATTACCCAAAACAACTCAATCTGAACGTAAATCTAAACATAAATCTAAAAGCCTCCAAACTATATGAATAAGGAGTTCAAGGAACATGTCTCCAACTAACTCTGTAAAACTGAACTGAAGAAATAAATAAATAAATCAAATCATACTGTCCTCAAATCAATGAGGACTCACTATGTCTCTATGACTGGAATGCTACCACTACTACTGGGCTGAAGCTCATTTCTCGAAACCTATGGTGTAACATAAAAAGAAAGCAGTATAGCACAAATGCATCAGTACAACTGGAGTACTGAGTATACGAGGAAGGTAGGCTGAGCATAAAGTATTTCATGCATGAATAACACTGACTGACTAATATGAATGTGGGAGTGCAAACACACATATATAGAAACTAGGACCGTGAATACGTGATAGTATGACCTTTAAGCTAATACATGGTTTAGTGATAACTGTCATGACTGATACTAAAACTGATAACATGGATGACTGTATATGACAGTCGTTCATGCACTGAAATCTGAAAAACACCCTGAGTTGTTTTACTAAGACTGATACTGAAACTGTGGGAAGTAGTGTTTAATGGATATGCATCACGATGCCATTTTGGCTAAGCTGGGGTCCAATCTCTGCACCGACTAAAGGGGTGTCAATACCGTGCCACGGGTAAGGTCAGCCTGTGACTAACCCTTATCTGGTGGGTACTCATTGAGAATGGTGGGAACCTTAAACTGACAGGTTAAGCCACCTCATCAACCCTAATCTAACGGGTTAATATGTCTCAACCTACGTTGTCTATGTATTTCTGGAACACATGGATGACTACTAAAAATTATACCCTGAACTGGTGGGTCAGTTCCTATGGTTGGGTTCACTCGGTGCTAACCTCTACTCGCATCTGGAGGTACTGGAAATGAATTACTGACTGTGCATGACTTAATCTTACTGAATTCCATTGAATGGCAAAATGTTACTGGTATCTGACAGCTGACTCAGATCATGAGTTTTTCTTCAGTAACATGACTGACTGAATTCTATAGAATCATAGCTTGAGTTTGGATATCGTGAAACATGTCATGGCTCTAGGCACACAGCTATAGTTTTCGGGTACGAGTACCCCCATGACTTGATGGAAGAAAACTAATACACATGACTGACTTGATAATAAGAGTAGAGTCCAGCATTTATAATATCATAAGTGGGGATCTCATACTAAGCATGGTTATCAACAATGTATTGCATGGAAAGGATTTCATATCATATAGAAGTAATTGCACAATCTTAATATCATGTTCGTTGCATAATCATATTGGCAATACATACCAATAGCATGGAAATTCATGTAGATTGCATGGTTATCATACATCTTCTTCTTAAGTAGGATTTGCAATTAAACATAGGATAATCTCATAAGAATAGTTCATGAGTATTCCAACAACATTTACAAGGCACATTATCAATATAGAAGTCATTGGAACGTAAGGGCATATCATGAATCCTTCACTTAGTCACAATTTAGCTATGTTGCATGATTTCTAGTTTCTTAGGAATTTTATCAAACACCTTACATGCACATCTTAAGCATAGGTGAAATCAACAAATTATACATCATGAACAACCAAATTTACATGTTTCCAACTCATATGATCACGAAATTCAAAAAAACATATAAAGATTCCATCTTGGGAATCACCCATTATCAACAACATGATCATCAATACCTAACAATATAGAAATCATACTTTATATTGTAAAAGAGGGTTTTTGAGCTTTATGGATGAAAGGGATCCATAAATCAACTCACGCATACCTTAGAAGGAAGATTCTTAATGATTGACGGAGGAATTTCCTTGAAATCGGATCTTTAAGCTTAGTTACACAACCCTAGTTGTTTTTGTCTTTTAGTTCTCTTGCATGTTGATATTTGAGAAGATGATACGGTTGTAATATGTTTAGAAGCTATATATTTTATAGGGTTAAGTTTAGGGACATGTAAGGAGTGTTAAAAGACTTAATTATCTTCAAAATAACTCAAAACGGAGTATTGTTGGCACCTGGAACTGACTTAGGTGGCACATAACCAATCGCCTATTCTAAGTTGGGCGGAGCCTAACCAATCGCCTATGCTTGGGTTGGGTGGTGCCTAACCAATCGCCTATCCTTACTGTCTCTCACGAAATATTTTCTCGGGTATTGGATTAAGGCGAAATTGGTATCTTTAGAAAGCTAATTCAATTCTCTAAAATTGGGTGGGTCTAAATTAGCCAAAATACCACATTAACATCTTTTTATATTTATTCAAAGATGACCCTTGCAAAATCAAACACTAAAACTTGATGAATTCAAAAACTCTTAGCTTGTATTACCTAAAACGACCTATATGAACATTCTTAATGCATCTTAAGCTATCCTATCACTAGATTATTCATTGTAAGTCATGTACTCAAGTATGAATCACAAGATAGTAGATTTCATACGTAGGAATACTTATTCATTTCCTAGCTTAGAAACATACGGGGTATTACATAACTTTATTTGAACAATTGAATCAGGCCTTGTGAACTATTTAGACTAATGACTAGTCTTACCACAACCACGACAATCTCTTGAAATACTCTAAGATAGTAGGAGCACTAACCCAGAATGTCTAGCATAGCCTAAAGACCAACACCGAATACTCTGCATTATCCAATTAGAGCTCTACTTATTGTGATCACCATGACTAATCTTAGAGCCACCTAAAGTTTGAAACACTGCCTACGTAGAATTAATGGGAAACAACTGACACTGCTCTCTGTTAAAGGAATCCTCACTCCAGATGGAATACCAATAGCACTATACTAATAACATGTCCTCTTACAACCACCTCCATAAATCTCAAAACATATTGTTTATGTGCCCATCATATGATTAAGAACATGAGGGAAAGAAGCCCCATTTTATATCAAATTCTTTTATACCAAATAATGTGGCACTGTTAATTCTCTAATAAAATAGCAAACAATTTCACGCTATGAAGGATATAGCATACGAGTGTGTATAGCCCAATCAAGAAATCCAATCATCTAAAACTCATAAAGATCCTTATTGAACATCAAAAAACCCAACTTTAACCAAAGAACTAAGTAATGATTCAAACCTTACCTCCAACTATGGGGTATTTGGTAAAATAATTAGAATGCTCGATGTTGAATCTTCAAAGGTTGAAGTTGTCACAAACTCTACCAAAGCTTTGATTTGTACCAAATCCTCTAGTAGAAACTACGGATTTTTAATATCAATTGCTGAATACCTAGTTTGATGTTGCAATAAAGCTCAAGAAATAGGTGTTGATGCCTTATTCTCATCTATCGATAACCTCATATCAACCATCTAGGATAGAATAGGGTCATAGAATTTATTTTAGGGTCATATAAACATGGACACACGACAAGGAGCCCAGAATAAAATTTTCTAAAAATTTGTTGTAGCCTGTCAAAGATACGATATAAACATATCTGCATCGATCTGCAGCACTCGAGTAGACACTTAGTAAAATTCCCTGGATTTTGACCCTTGAAATTTTTTAGATCTTTGGACTAACTGCCTTGGTTATGACTCCACCCCACGAGTTATTTGGTATCTTGATGGGTCAGGTAATCCTTGTCATAAAGTGACCAGTGTGCAGTGACGAGTTTTTATCCTTGGTAGAACTTGAGGACATGATTTGTAAAGATTCATGATGAGTCTGTAAGAGATGTCATAACCAAATAATGTAAGATTGTTGGATGATTCTTCTCTTAGTATGAGTGGCTCATTAAGAGCCTTAGTGATATTTCTGAGTCATGGGATAAAATCATAGAATGTCTAGTGTTCTGTGTTTATTACGACAAGATCCTATAAGTCATATGGTGTTATTATGGGTTTTTTTGTTGAGTTTTAGGGATAGAAACTTGTATCCTTGGTAAGACTATCCTTGTTATGACTCATGGTGATAAGTCGTAAGGATTGGATTGACTCGTAGTCAAAGAGGACACTTTTCCTGCTTTTAATTTAAGGGCATTCTTTACATTTTCCCTTTTGTGCAATCGAAACTTGCATGTTGTAACCCTTTTAGAGCACCATTAACCCCAAGAAACAAATCAAATAACTTCTTAGGGTTTCAAGAGATTTGTTGATTGAGGCTACCAATAGTGATTTATCTTTGTACTTCTTAGTGTTAAAAGCATGCCATTTCCCCCCATAATGAATATTATAAAAGAATATGATTTAACTATTATTCATGAGATGATCATGTTTGTTTTGATATAAAGAATCAGAGTTTAGAATTCTTATTCTTGAATAATGTTTTCCCATGGTTTAATTATGATTATTCATGCTTTAAATAAGGTTTTAAACATGTGGGTGTATAGGAAAGGTGGATGAAAATAGGGGTACAATGCAATCCCCAAATTGATTCTTTTAGTATGGAAATCGGTAATAAACTCAACCCATTTGAATAATTAATTTTAATTTATGCATTATCACTTGGCTTGGCATTTTTGTTAAAAATAACGCATGGTATAGATGGTCAAATGTTTAAGGATGGTTTTAAAAACCTTGTGGGGTACAATAAAATACCATGAGTGAACTATTTATAAAAACCATATGTAGTACATGGGAATCCCCTAAGTGATTATAAAAATGGAGTCTGTGGGGTACTTGGGAATCCTCTAAGTGTTAGCAAATGACATTGCTTCAAAGCTCCAGTCATTATGATGATACCACTTAATAATGCCATAAGAATTGACTCCTAGAATTGGTGATTTGGTTATGTGTTAAATGTTTTAACTAAGCATTAATGGGTGTTCTCATAGCTAGCCGTGAAGGTGTGAGTCCAAAGAATGGACACTAGAAACTCATATTTACAGATATGAGTGTTGATATTAATGATTGTGTTCTTATCGGATACAATATAATGTGCTTGGTCTATACATGTATATATATGTATCATGGATGGTGAAGGGTACAAAGCAATCCCCGACCATCTATGATAACTCTGGTTGTGCAACTAACACACACTAGGGACCATTCAAGGGTAACACTGGACACATATAGCCTTGGGTAGACTTATGATATTATAGCTACACAAACCAGGATTAGGTTATGAAATGCTTGCTAAACCTTGTTACCTATCCCGGTATGGTATAAATATATGTATATTTGTTTTTACATATGGTTATGTCTATTAGTTTGACTTGGTTTTGGAATGGTGGAATTACATTATCTTTATCCCTAATTTTCATGCTAGTGTTTACCCCACTAAATATCCTTGAATATTGTATCCCCACACGATGTAGGAACTGGTCATACTTCTACTCCTCCCGCTCAGTGACTAGGAGATTTGGGGATAACTTTTTTGTCAAACTAATGCGGTCAGCTTTCATAATTTAGAAGACCCATTTTATGTTATAGAATTCTTTATGTCTGTACTATACCTTTTGTCTTCGTCTTAGCTATGGTCAAGGGAATTTTTTAGCTAGATATTCTTTGGTTTTTATTAGAGTTTTTGTCATTCTATTATAAGAATGGGCAGTGTCGATATTAGTGTTAGCATTAGCATTGGTACTGGTTGGATGTTTGGTTATGAATGGTTGGTTTTGTTTTTAAAATTATTATAATATTTTTAAATTGATATTCACTTATCTTGGTATATGTTAGAAATTCATCCAACTTAGGTGTAATATGGGCCATGGTTTTGGTGTTGGAGATGGTTTTTTGTCCTGGTTGGACATGATATACTCGACATTGTAAGGACAAGATTTTGGTCGTGTTAGATCGGTATTAGGGAGAAGTTTTACTATCAACTGGGTGTCCATAAAGCTGTGCTAAATAAAGTCTCTTTTATGGGTGTGTGTGGCATCACACTTATAAGGGAGAGGCTATGAGACATTTATGTAATGCCCTGCATTCTGGGCTACCAAATGGACCACGATTCCGATATGTTGATAAACCCCGAAGCCATAAAATCCAATGCCAATATGGCATGTTAATTATTTGTGTAGCATGTGAATCCATTCAAGCTTGAATTTAGATCATAGAGGTCCTTCCTCTCAAGGACAAGTTGAAACTATTTTGATCGACTAAGTTTTAGTGGATGTTGTAAATTATGTCAGCTTCCACCAACTATAACTCTATGTATATGTCCAATTAGGGATCCTACTATTTATCAAATGATAGGTCTTCAAGTTAGCTTTCCAACGATACTAATTTTACCAAAATCTGACACCCGAGCAAAAAGTTATGGCCTTTTAAAGTGATATGTGTCGACTAACCAATCACCCATGGCCACCGGAAAGCATAGGTGATAGCCTAGGCGGAGCCTATGTAAAAATAGGCGATGGGATGGGCGGCTCCTATGTAAAGAATTCAAGTGACTTCAACACTCTATTTTTGGGGTAAAATGGTCCTTTTCCATCGTTACTTAGCCCAAAACACGAAATTCAATTCCAAGGACCCTAAAATACACCTTTATTCATCAAAATTTCTCAAGGATTCTCCTTATGATTCAAAATAAAAACCCAAGAAACTCAAGATTTAACCTGGGATTTTAGGAAGTAATTGCATATTTGGAATTCTCTCAGTGTAGGATTTAAGAAGCGTCTAATATTTGTAGTAATCGAGGTATGTGGGGTTTACGTAAAATCTCATGGGTGTAATTTTTATGAACAGGCATGTTTTTAAATATGGGTTTTCAATCAAATGTTAATAACTTGCTTTCAATATGATTTCTAAGTCATTTTTCTTTATGTCATGGGAATTGTTTGCCTATATACTTTAACGGTTGAAACCATGCATATGTGATTTGAGATTTTCGATGGAAGTTTGATAAATATGAATGATAAATAGCTTTCAAATTCCCATGATAATGTCTTGATGCCCCATATCATATTGTGACCAACAAAACAGAGCAAGAATTTGAAATAATTGTTGTTCATCACTTGTAAATGATGAAGGACCTTTGTTTTTACATGATTACACATATGTGGATGTGATATTGATTACTTGCAAGTCGGGTATGACGATACCCTATAGAATATGAGATGTTATTAAATCATATGAAATTTTAATGCATTGATTTTACATGAGATTGGTGGATGCCCGAAGAAGGCATTTGAGTGTAAGGGCTCATCGCTAGAAACCGTGTTTGCCGACATGGAAATTTGGTGCAAGGCTAAGTGATATTGTGTACTTGAATCTATGTCATTCCCAAATTAGGACTATAGGTAGGAGCTCGAGCTAAGTGATTTTTGGCACTACCATTGGGTCGAGACACCAGGCTTCGTGGCCTTGTGTGTCTCTCCCTCACTTATACTCTAATCTAGGCAGCAAGTGAGGTTAGATAGTTTGTATAAACTATGTAGGGTATTCACCTAGCTCAGTTACATTTCATTATTACTGAGAAACTATTGCATTACGCCCATGTGTTTTCAAATGATTTGATATGAAATTGCTTTATAAGGGTCTCAACTATATTTTTTAAACAAAAAATATTATGTTTTTTTATATCTCTACATGCCAATACTTTTGTACTGACCCCCTTCCCTCTCCAACCTCTCAAGTTAAGAGGCCCAGTCTAAGGGTTAAGAAAATAATTAGATCATTCAAACAGAGTTGCAGAGACAAGTGGTAAGCCTTCTATGTTTTGGAAGGTCTTATGTCCTGCAGTCCTTTTATCTTATATTTAATTTTTGGGTCTACTGGGGGCCTTGTCCCAATTTATATACAGTTACTTGACTCAGTCATTTGTTAGAGATTTTCACAGACAGTTTTTTAGAGGTTGATTGATATTAGGGGAACCTTATTTCCCCGTTATTATTTCTTTTCATATTTATGACCATATTTCAGATTATTGTGTTTCGTCCGCATTACTTTGATCATATGAATTAGGTGCATGATTACCAGACAGATAGTAGTGTTTTGGGCCACCATGGTTTGAAATGCTTGTCACGGCCAGGCCCTGGTTTGGGTCGTGACACACTTGGTATCAAAGCACAGTTTATGTTCAAAGGGTGTCTGTGAATCGCGTTGGGTAGAGTACTATTTATGGGTGTGTAATACAACACACTTATAAGCAGGAGGCTGCTAGGTGTTTAGGAAATGTTTCCCTTCTTTATGATTTAGTTCGTGCTTCAGAGTCTAAACCGTCCCCTAATGAATGATCACTTGTGTTTCAGAACCATAGTTATAGCTTCACGTTGTATCATCGATATGCTCAGGCAGATAAGGTTCGTCCCACCCATGGGATGCGGACGCATAATTGGGATCACACTCCAGAATTTGTCCCTATTCTAGGAGTCCCTTCAGTCTTGACCAGTCCACCTCGGGCTTCGTGAACTAAGGTTAACCGTCCCCCAATTGCTTAGGGAGATATTTCAAATGTAGAATTCAGATGTTCTATTCATATGTTGACACAGTTTATAGCTAACCAGGCTCAATGACCAGAAGATGTTGAGTTTGCATATGTTATGTTTGAGGCTACTACAGTCAGACATTTCATGAAGATGAACCCACCTAGGTTCACTGGCACCAAGGTAGAGGAAGCTCCACAGGTGTGCGTGGATGAGATGGAAAAGATCTTTGAGATAATGCATGTGGATGAGGTTGAAGGGGTGGAACTAGCAACCTATCAGCTCAAGGAAGTTGCGAATCAGTGGTACGCTGACTGGGAAGATGCCAAAGGTGAGAGTGCTGAGCCCACAGTTTGGGAAGAATATTTTGAAGCTTTCCTTCATCGGTTCTTTCCTCTGGAGTTGAGGGAGACCAAAGCAGAAGAGTTTATGAATCTGAAGCAGCAAAGTATGAGTGTCCAGGAGTACACTTTGATGTTTAATAAACTAGCCCGCTGTGCAACAGAGTTGACTAGTAATATGAGAGCCCGGATGAGGAAATTTGATTCTATCCTTGCCTATAACCTGGTACTTAAGTGCCAGGGGGCTATGTTGAATTTAGAGTTTGCTAGACTGACCGTTCATATACAGTACGTGGAAGAGAAGAAGAAAAAGATTATTAAATTTAAAGAGAAAGATAGACAGGCTAAGACATCTAGATATGCATACTATCACCAGAGTCAGCTGTTGAGTGGTAACTAAGGTAATAAGTGGTCGAAGAAGAAGAAGTTTTGGAATAATGCACAGTCAGCAGCCAGTGCCCCAGCACCCAGACCATCGACAGACAAACAAACTCAGAGTTTTTAGACTCTTCACGGATCCAAAGATCTAGGTACACAGTCTTAGAGCAGTGTGGCCCAGTAGCGTCGTACTTATCCGCGGTGCAAGGCTTGCAGAAGGATTTATCTAGGGAAGTGCTGGTTTGTGGGGAAAAACTGCTATACTTATGGTAAAGTTGGTCACCATTAGAGAGATTGTCTTTTGCTGGAGGAAATATAGGGGGTGGGAGGCTAAGTCCCAAGTTGCCTCTACAGCTCCTCTTCCTAAGGGTGCCCTTTTAGCTTCCGGGAGCGGTCCCGACCGATTATATTCTTTGACTAACTACCAGGAGGCAAAAGTTTCATGAGATGTTGTCACCGGTATGTTACGAATATTTTCTCATGATGTTTATGTATTGCTTCATCCTGGGTCTACTTTATCTTAGGTTGCCCCTTATGTGACTGTTGGTTTTGGGTTTGAGCCCAAAGTTATTGTAGAACCCTTTTCTATTGCTACTCCTGTAGGTGATTCTGTTGTCGCTAGAAGGGTATATAGAAATTATGTCGTGTCTATTCACAGTAGGGAAACTGTGGTAGACCTTATAGAACTTTATATGATAGAATTTGATGCCATCCTTGGGATAGACTAGCTCCAATCATGCTATACCACACTCGATAGCAGGACCCAAAAGGTCTCTTTTTTTCCTGAGTTAGACACCAATTGTATGGGCAGGGAATTCTGTGGAACCTAGAGGTCACTTTATCTCTTATCTTATAGCTCGAAACCTTATCTCTAAAGGCTGCATGTACCATCTAATCTGAGTAAAAGATTTAAAAGTTTAAAATCTTTCTCTGCAGTTAGTCCCTATACTGAATGAATTCCCAGAAGTCTTTCCCGAAGATCTCCTAGGGATACCCTAGATAGGGAGACAGATTTTGGGATTGATGTGTTGCCAGATACTCTTCCTATTTCTATTCTGCCATATAGAATGGCTCCCGTAGAACTAAAGGAGTTAAAGGAAGAGCTTGCAGACCTTCTAGACAAAGGTTTTATTCGTCCTAGTGTTTCCCCATGGGGTGAACCCATGATTTTCGTGCGAAAGAAGGATGGATCCCTTCGTATGTGCATAGACTACCGTAAGTTAAATAAGGTCACGATTAAAAATAAATATCCTCTTTCTAGGATTGACAACTTTTTTGACCAGCATAAGGGTGCCAAGTGTTTTTTGATAATAGACCTTCATTTGGGTTATCA
Source organism: Capsicum annuum (assembly GCF_002878395.1). Lineage (NCBI taxonomy): Eukaryota > Viridiplantae > Streptophyta > Magnoliopsida > Solanales > Solanaceae > Capsicum > Capsicum annuum. The sequence continues at coordinate 529,301 of NW_025893204.1, forward strand.
TCAATTGAATGTTAGGGAGTCAGACATACCCAAGACAACGTTTCAAACCCGATAGGCTCACTACGAATTTCTAGTCATGTCCTTTGGGTTGACAAATGCCCCTGCAGCCTTCATGGATCTTATTAATAGAGTGTTCTATCAGTTTCTTAACTTGTTCGTCATTGTATTTATTAATGATATTCTGATCTATTCTTGGAGTAAAGAGGATCACACCAATCACCTCTAAATTATTCTTCAGACCCTTAAAGATCTTCAGCTGTATGCCAAATTTTCTAAGTATGAATTCTAGTTAAATGCTATTGCCTTCTTGGGGCATATGGTGTCCAGTGATGGGATAAGAGTGGATCCTCAGAAATTTGAAGAGTGAGAAAATGGCCCAGACCCATTACTCCAATCAATATTCGAAGCTTTCTGGGTTTTGCGAGGTATTACAAAAGGTTCGTAAAGAGTTTTTCTTCCATAGCTGTTCTGCTTACTAAACTGACTCAGAAAAAAATAAAGTTTGTGTGGTCTGACT